>NW_026706101.1:0-285749 GCF_029867415.1 Vicia villosa
CTTTTTTTCTTTTTTTTTTCTCTTCTTTTTTTCTTTTTTTCTCTACTTTTTTGGGATAGATATATCCTGAACAAGCGATTATTGAAAAATGCAAGAATGCATAAATGATGCAAATATGTATGAATGATGAATGTCATGAATGTAGCATGCATGCTGACGAGACTGACAGACAAAGAAGTGTACTGGAGAGGGACCGACGTCGCAATACAACTAGATACTTGGCAAATGTTCTTCAACACGGTGTAAATAACACAGGTGATGAATGATGCTGTGTGCTTTAAACTTCTCTGGGGAAGATAAGCATTTTTCCTTATTGAGATGGAAGAACCTCCTCACTGGAGATGGAAAATCTTGTCACTGGGGATAAAAGAGCTTCTTCACTGGGGATAGAAGAGCTTCTTTACCTCGAGGGGTAATTGCTTCAGGAATTCTTTTCTGGGACCAGAATACCGTTGTCTCAACAATCCTTTTGTTCATCCTATGGAGACGACTGCTGATGTTCCTTCCGTTGTTCATAACTCAAAGGAAAATTTCGCTTTTATTTTGAAAAAGAAAAGTGAAGTAAATTCATTTAAAACTTATTTTTTTCTTTTTTTTGTTTCAAAAGTGAACAACACAATTAAAGCGTCATTTTGCAAGCTAAAAGAAATTAGAGATTGCAAACAAGTGGGCACAAGGCTCAAATTTATTTAATAGGATGGTAATCAGCTAAAGGCGTGATTCCATGGAGTATTTACAAAAGTTGGAAATGGTAATTATGTGGAAAAGGCTACATTGAAAGCAATAACCACTATTCCCCCCAACAACTTTGAGTTCCAACTGTGCTTGTCGCTTCAGATTGGCGATGATTTGATTGAAGATCCTTTGATGGAGTACAGACTCCTTAGGTGACGAAGTACAGACTGATGCAGTTACTTTGTCATAAACCCCTAATTTTTGCCTAGATTGCCCTTTCAGGTTTTCAATCTACCAGGATGAACTTTTTCTGTGTTTGTCTCTAATTTTTGCCTGGACCTCCCTTTCAGGTTTTCAGTCCACCGAGACGCTCATTTTTTGCCTAAGTCGCCCTTTGCGGGTTTTCGACTTACCGAGCTGTTCTTTTGTATTTTTTTTTAGACAAAGTATTTCTTGACTGCATCAGCATTCACAGGATGTGGGAGTTCATCACCATCCATGGTTGTAAGAGTCATGGCGCCGCCAGAAAATGTTCTTTTGACAACATACGGGCCTTCGTAATTAGGAGACCATTTGCCCCTAGAATCAGGTTGAAAAGACAAGATCTTTTTAAGCACGAGGTCGCCTTCTCGAAATTCACGAGGTCGAACCTTTTTGTTGAAGGCTTGTTTCATCCTTGCTTGGTATAACTGTCCATGGCATAGAGCAGTCATACGTTTTTCTTCGATTAAGTTCAACTGATCATATCTGTTTTGACACCATTCAGCCTCTGACAACTTAGTCTCCATGAGGACTCTCATTGACGGGATTTCAACTTCTACGGGGAGCACAGCTTCCATGCCGTATACTAGAGAAAAGGGAGTTGCCCCTGTTGAAGTACGCACTGAAGTACGGTACCCATGCAAAGCAAATGGCAGCATTTCATGCCAGTCTTTGTAAGTGACGACCATTTTCTGGACGATCTTCTTGATGTTCTTGTTGGCAGCTTCAACGGCGCCGTTCATTTTTGGTCTATAAGGAGAAGAGTTATGATGCTCAATCTTGAATTCCTCACACAATTCTTTCATCATTTTGTTATTCAGGTTTGAACCATTGTCAGTAATGATCTTGCTGGGAATACCATATCGACAAATGATGTTATTCTTGATAAACCTCACAACCACTTGTCTTGTAACGTTGGCGTAAGATACTGCTTCGACCCATTTGGTGAAGTAATCAATTGCTACTAAGATGAAACGATGACCGTTTGAAGCTTTTGGTTCGATCATTCCAATCATGTCGATACCCCACATGGAGAAAGGCCATGGAGATGAGAGAACGTTGAGTAGAGTCGGTGGCACATGGATCTTATCTGCGTAGATCTGGCACTTGTGACATCTCTTCACGTGTTTGTAACAATCAGATTCCATTGTCAACCAATAGTATCCTGCTCTTAAGATCTTTTTGGACATTGCATGCCCATTTGAATGAGTTCCAAAGGACCCTTCATGCACTTCATGCATTAACATGTCTGCTTCGTGTCTATCCACGCATCTGAGCAAAACCATGTCGAAGTTTCTTTTGTATAGCACATCTCCGTTCAGGAAGAAACTGCCAGAAAGTCTTCTTAGAGTTTTCTTATCTTTGTTTGATGCCCCAAGCGGGTACTCTTGAGTTTGAAGGAAGCGTTTGATGTCGTGGAACCACGGTTTATCATCGATGACTGCTTCAGTTGCAAACACATAGGCGGGCCTTTCAAGGCGCGTAATTCTGACTGTAGGCATATCATTCCAATGATTGACTTTGAACATGGAAGATAGAGTAGCCAAGGCGTCTACCATTCGATTCTGATCTCGAGGTATATGATGCAATTCAACCTTGTTGAAGAAAGTCAACAGACGTCTTGCATAATCTCTGTAAGGAATCAAGCCAGGGTGGTAAGTTTCCCATTTGTCTTTGATTTGGTTGATCACGAGGGCTGAATCTCCATATATGTCTAGGATCTTAATCCTTAAGTCGATGGCTTCTTCGAGACCCATGATACAAGCTTCATATTCTGCGATGTTGTTGGTGCAATCAAATAGTAATCTGGCGGAGAATGGGATATGAGTACCCTTGGGAGTGATGATGATTGCTCCAATTCCATTGCCAAAAGCGTTTACTGCTCCATCAAAAATTAGGCCCCATCTTGATCCAGGCTCAGGACCTTCTTCAGGTAACGGTTCGTCACAATCTTTCATCTTCAAGTACAAGACATCTTCATCAGGAAAGTCAAACTTGAGAGATTGATATTCATTAATTGGTTGATGCGCCAAATGATCGGCGAGAATGCTTCCTTTGACCGCTTTTTGAGCACGGTATTCAATGTCATATTCGGATAACAATATTTGCCATCGGGCAATCCTTCCTGTTAATGCAGGCTTTTCAAAGACATACTTGATCGGATCCATTTTAGAGATTAACCAAGTAGTATTGTTGATCATGTATTGGCGGAGACGTTTTGAAGCCCAAGCCAAAGCACAACATGTTTTTTCGAGCATGGAGTAACGAGACTCACAGTCTGTGAATTTCTTACTCAAGTAATAGATGGCATGCTCCTTCTTACCGGTTTCATCTTGCTGTCCAAGCATACAACCCATGGATTCTTCCAACACGGTAAGGTACATGATTAGTGGTCTTCCTTCAACTGGAGGAATCAATATTGGTGGTTCTAACAGGTACTCTTTGATACTGTCGAACGCTTTCTGGCAATCTTCAGTCCATACAACCCCTTGATCTTTGCGGAGAAGCTTGAAAATCGGCCCACAAGTAGCAGTCATTTGAGAGATGAATCTGGAGATATAGTTCAATCGTCCGAGAAATCCTCTTACTTGCTTTTCAGTCTTTGGTGCAGGCATCTCTTGAATAGCTCTGACTTTGTCGGGATCTACTTCAATACCTCTTTGGCTGACAATGAAACCCAAGAGTTTTCCAGATCTAACCCCAAAAGTACATTTGTTAGGATTCAAACGAAGCTGATATTTCCTTAGTCGTTGAAACAACTTCAAAAGGTATTCAATATGTTCTTCTTCTGTACTGGACTTGGCTATCATGTCGTCCACATATACTTCAATTTCTTTATGAATCATGTCATGAAAGAGAGTAGTCATTGCCCTTTGGTAAGTTGCGCCTGCATTCTTTAATCCAAACGGCATCACTTTGTAGCAAAAGGTACCCCATGGGGTGATGAAAGATGTCTTCTCCATGTCTTCAGGAGCCATCTTAATCTGATTATAACCGGAGAACCCGTCCATGAAGGAAAAGACGTTGAACTTAGCGGTGTTATCAACCAACATGTCGATATGCGGTAATGGAAAGTCATCTTTGGGACTGGCTTTGTTCAAGTCACGGTAGTCAACACACATTCTGACTTTTCCATCCTTCTTCGGAACTGGCACTATGTTGGCCAACCATTGAGGATACTCAGAGGTGACAAGAAAACCTGCGTCGAGTTGCTTTTGAACTTCCACTTTGATCTTGTTAGCCATATCAGGGTGAGTCCTTCGCAATTTCTGCTTAACTGGCGGACATTCTGGCTTCAATGGCAAGTAATGCTGAACAATATTGGTATCCAACCCAGGCATGTCTTGGTAGGACCAGGCAAACACGTCAACATATTCTTTGAGAAGGTCTGTCAACTTACTCTTGACATCAGCATCAAGCAGCGATCCAATGGTCACTTCTTTTTTGTCTTCTTCAGAACCCAAGTTGATCTTTTCTAAAGGCTCTTTGTGAGGCAGAATGGCTCTTTCCTCGTGCTTAAGTAATCGAGAGATCTCGTCCGGAATCTCCTCTTCTTCCTCTTCTTCGGCTTCGAACACAGGAAACTCAAAGTTGGGAGAGGGCATAGGGTTATTGCATTCAATGGGTTTATCAATAGTAAGTCTGCACATGTGATTTATATTTATTTCAGAAAATTTATGAATGCAAGAGTGTATGCAGATTTTTTTTGAGAAAGTTTTTTTTTTTTTATTTTGTTTTTTTAGAATTACCATTTCCAGAAAAAAAGCAAAAATAAAACATATAATGTAGGGAATTCAAAATGACACTTTATTTATGATTCATTTTTGAAACAAAGCCCTAAACACAAACTCCTTTGTCTTGGGCAAGACAAAGAGGGAAACTTTTAAAACAAAGCCCTTATACACAAAGTTATTTGGGCGGAACATTTAAAAGCAAAGCCCTATAAAACATCTCTCTGCTTTGGGCAAGGCAGGAGGTCAAAATAACAACGAGGTGATTACTTTGAGCGGCGAACAACATTCGGAACGTCGACAGCCTTCCAGTAGCAACGAACTCCTCTGTGTATTATGTATTCAGGAAAATCCTCCCCAGAGTGATCTTCAGCATTGACATTGACCGCTGGTCGAGCAGGATTTGAAGGTCCTGGTTTGTCAACCTTGTTCTTTGTAGAGTTGAAACGGTCTTCTTCTACTTCTTGAAGAGCATAAGATGAGTCACAATCTTCAGAATTTTCAGGGTGTTCTTCCCAATCTTCAGGATGAAGAGACTCATTGTCAGCGACACTTTCCGAGTCAGTTGCGGGACCATCTTCCCCTTCATCTTCAAAAATGGCATTTATGTGATAATAACCACCTCCAGGATTATGAACCTTGGCAGATGCATTGAATCCGAAATCTTCAGTAATTTCAGGCTGCTGAGAAAATTGACAGGGCTGATAAGCCTCTTCTGGTTGACTATTATATTCGAAGGAATCTCCCCATCCGGTTGGTTGGATATCCTCAATCGCAATTTTGTAACTTTCAGGTGCAGTGTATTTCACCATATAATCAAATTTTCCACTTGGTTGTCCCAAGGTGTCCCAAACCTCTGCAGGAATAGGCGGAATTTCTTTAGCACTTGTTTTCTCTGAAGGAGGATATGGTTCTTCCTGAGATATGTATCCCGAGTCATTGAGATAACATTTCCATTCTTCTTCAGGATCAGGTAGACCTTCTTCGATACATTCTTCGATAAGGACATTAACCTCTTGAGGAATTGGGTTAAGGAATCCTCCACTAATGAATGTTTCTTTGATCGGTCGAAGGGTTTCATCCTTCTTGGTGCAGTTTGAGAATGTTGGTGAACATCCGAGACCTGCTCTAGTTTCATTCTTGGTAGGGATCACAACTTGCCCCCAGCCAGTGGTAGTTCCATCTTTCACTACTTTTACCGCCTCTTTGTAAGAAGAGATTGATGCTTTCTTTTTGGAAGATTCGTCTTCTAAAGAGAGACCTTGGAACGGAGTTCCTTCCACATCATCAGCACCAATGAAAGAGAAATTGGATAAATGGCTCACCATCAAGGCTTGTTCTCCACTTATTGTTACCAATTTTCCATTTGTTACAAATTTTAACTTTTGATGGAGCGTAGAAGTTACTGCCCCTGCTTCATGGATCCATGGTCGTCCTAACAGACAACTATAAGCAGCTTGAATGTCCATGACCTGGAAAGTGATTTGAAATGTATGTGGACCAATTGTCATGGGAAGGTTGACTTCGCCGATAACAGATTTTCGCGATCCATCAAATGCTTTGACTACTACACCACTGAACTTCATAGGCATTCCTTGGTAAGACAAGCGAGCAAGAGTTGTCTTTGGCATCACATTCAAGGAAGATCCGGTGTCTACCAACACATTGGACAAAGAGTCTGACTGACAGTTCATAGAAATGTGCAAAGCAAGATTGTGATTTCTGCCCTCCTCGGGGAGTTCTTCATCACAGAAGCTTAAATTGTTGCAAGCAGTTATGTTGGCTATTATCCCATCAAAATGGTCAACAGTCACATCATGATCTACAAAAGCCTGATCCAAGACCTTCATCAGGGCTTCCCTGTGGGCTTCTGAGTTTAACAACAATGAAAGTATTGAGATTTTTGAAGGAGTCTGCATAAGCTGATCCACAATCTTGTATTCACTTCTTTTGATAAGCTTCAAAATTTCATCAAAATCAGGATTGACATTGGTTCCACTGGACTGACCAACATCAGCGTTTGTATTACTGACAGGAGTTTCCACAGGATTCCCCACTGGTGTATTAACAGGATTTTGCCCAATTACAGGAGCAACAGGCTGTTTTGGAGGTAGTGGAGTATACACACGTCCACTTCTTGTTACTCGACTCACATCAGCGATGTTCACGACAGATGAAAGAGTAGGTAAAGGAACTTCTTGTCCATTCTTTATCATTGTTGCATTGTAGTTGTATGGAACTGCCTTGTCAGAGTCATAAGGAACAGGTCCAGGTAGACAAATGATCAAAGGAGCAATAGGAACCTTTGGCTTGTTGTAAGTAACTTCCATGCGCTCAGGCATGTTGAAATGAGGAACGATGACGTTAACTGTAGGCATTTCCGAGTTGATATCTGAGACTAAAAGCTCATGCGGATAACATCCTATCATGTTAACTTCATTTTCATCCCTATTTCGGTAGATCTGAAGAGTACCATTATCCAACAGAACTTGGAGATCTCTTCTCACAATCGAACACCCGTGAGGATCCACACAACATATTCTACAGGAACCGTATTGATGCTGGCGAAAATTCTGCCCCCGACAAAGAGTGGCATGCATTTGTACCAAATCTGCTCTTGAGAAGTTGATATTATAGACCCGGTATGGACCAGGACATCCATACACCATGTTTACAACATGCCCTCCATGATTGGGCAGCAGATTTGCTTGCACATTCGGATTCAAATTTCTGAAAGAGAGGAGATTAGATCTAACCAACCTCTGAACTTCATATTTCAAAGCTATGCAATGCTCAAGATCATGGCCAGGGGCTCCTTGATGATAAGGGCATGAGACCTCAGCTTTGTACCACCATGGGAGTCTCTCAGGTACTGGTGGTGGTGCTTTAGTTTGAATAAGGCCTCTTTCAATCAAGGCAGGGTACAATTCTGTGTAAGTCATTGGAATTGGATCAAACTGTGGAGCTCTTTGCACACGATTCTGATTGTTGTTAAGTTGTTGAGCCTGTTGTCGAGGCTGTTGTTGTTGAAACTGCGGGGTAAATCCCGGATTTGGCGATGTATTAACGACTGGCGCAATAGCAGCAATCTGTCGTTGACGATTGACGTTTCCTCTTGGCTTCCCTTGGGACACCATGTCAACACTTTGTTCTTTCTTCTTTAGGAAACCACTTCCGAACTTTTTGGTTCCACTTGAAGATCCACCTTCTTTAGTCAAACGTCCTGTTCGAATTCCTTCTTCTAGACGCATACCCATGTTTACCATTTCGGTGAAATCACTTGGAGCACTAGCAATCATGCGTTCATAATAAAACGGACTGAGAGTATTCAAGAAGATCTTTGTCATCTCTTTCTCTTTTAACGGTGGATTAATCTGAGCAGCAGTTTCTCTCCATCGTTGGGCATACTCTTTGAAAGCTTCATGGTCTTTCTGAGCCATGGATCGGAGCTGATCTCTGTCTGGAGCCATATCCGAGTTATACTTGTAATGTCGGACAAAGGCCTCACCTAGGTCATTGAATGTCCGAATATTAGTGCTATCCAAACCTGTGTACCACTTCAGTGCGGCACCAGTCAAACTGTCTTGAAAGTAATGGATAAGCAACTGATGATTATCTGCATAAGTAGACATCTTTCTGGCATACATCACAAGATGGCTTTGCGGACAAGAACTACCTTTATACTTCTCAAAGTCAGGGACCTTGAATTTAGCTGGTATTTGTACACTGGGAACCAAACATAGCTCCTGGGCATTTTTTCCAAACAAATCTTTTCCACGGATAGCCTTAACTTCCAGTTGCATCTTGTTAAACTGCTCTTGGAGATCTCCCACAAGGTTACGCTGATTCGTGCTATCACCTTGATCATGATAAATCTCATTGCCATCATAAGGAACAGTGTGAACCGTAGGGGTCGGAACTGTCATAGTGGGTTGAGAAAGTGCCATAGTGATTTGGGAAAAAGTTACCCCTGAATGTGGAATAAATGCTGAACCTTGTGCAGCAGGCGCTTCAGTTGTAGCTGTTTGAACCCCAGAGAAATTATGGCGGAAACCTGTACCAAAGCTGAAAGGCGTGCCCCAACCTTCTGGCATGGAGAAAGATGGAATGTTGAATGCAACTGTAGAAACTGGAGTAGTGACTTCAGATGTTACTGTTGCTTGACTGTTGGGTGGCGGCGGCTGATTCTGTGCGGCCATTAAGGAGTCAACCAGAGTAGTGAGACTTTCCAACTTTTCCTGAAGGGTGGTCACTGTACCACGGAGCTCAATATTCTCTTGTTCAGAGTGTTCCATTACTCTTCTTCTGCTTGAACGAGTATTGTATCTGTGATCTGATTGCGAGCGCGGTCGAGAAACTTTGAGACGCGACAGCTTGACGATCTAATGGAGAAAGATCCAAAAGATGAGACTCTATACAACAGACTCGATATGCAGAATGATGTATGCAAAAAGCAATTTATGATTTTTCCAATTATTTTAAAGATTATTTCCTTGCAAACATTTGAACACAAACAAATCTTTTATTCATTCATTTTTTTATTGCAATAATGGGAAATGTTACAACATTGGAGCGTAGCTCCTTACAAAAGCAAATGATAAATAAAAAGCTAAACAAATCCTAAGCATCTTCATCAGACGAAGAACCAAATGCGTTGTGCAGCTTGAGCTTCATGATTTCTTTCCCATAGTAAGCTTTCAATTTGGCCTTTTCAGCCCTCAGTTCGTCGACAACATTCTTCCAATCATCAGGAGTCGGAGCGTTGCTTGTCGAGGCTTCAAGATTCTTCTTGCTTTCTTTGATGTATCTTCTGATTGCGGCATCTTTCTGACGGATCTTCTCATCTTTGCTCATGAGCCATCCATCTTGATAATAGAGAGTTTCTTCGTGATCTTTCACTCTTTTCTTCAACTTTCTATTTTCCTCATCAGTTTTACGAAACTTTTCTTCCCAAGCGTCTTTTTCTAACCTCATCTTGGCTAAAATCTCTTGGTATTCTTCCACATTGTTAATGGGAACATTGGGTAGTTGAGACACCAAAGGGAACATGGGTTTTTCATAATCATAAGGCATTTGAAACTCCTTTGCTCTTTTCTTTACCCAGCAGGTATAGGCGTTTGTAGCAATGCAGTTTCTTTCCCCACCTTTTTCTTTTCTTCGAACGTCATACCAAGCTCTCACCATTCTTGTCTTCAACCTTTGAGGATCCTCCCCTTCTCGGTAAAAGTAGCATTCCACTGCGAGACCAATTGGTTTGACTGAATTTGCATACCCGAGTTGTCGTCGGGCTAGGACCGGATTATAGTTAATTCCTCCTTGTGTGCCAATGAGAGGTACGTTGGCGAACTCTCCACAACTATCAATGGTTTCTGTACCACAGCGAGCCAAGGTATACCAATGAATATCATTATTAGTAAGTGACATAAGTCTTCGAGGCCAACGTAAGCCTTCTCGGTTTTCCGTGAAAATAGGAGACTTAGGTAAGTGTGAAACAATCCATTTGTACAAAAGAGGTGCACAACATACAATAATTCCACCGCCTTGGCGATTCCTATGATGAACAGAGAAATACATGTCACCAAGCAAAGTCGGAACAGGATTTCCATTCAGAAAGATCTTTATGGCGTTGATATCAACAAAGTCGTTGACGTTGGGAAACAGAACCAACCCATAGATGAGCAAGGCTAGTACAGCTTCAAAAGCTATCATGCTACCAGTGTCAATGAAATCAAAAGCTTTCTTTATTAGAAACTGCGAAGTTAAACCCAGAAAGTTTCCTTTAGTAGTCCAATTACTTTCTATTTCAGATTTCTTCAAGTGGATACTTGCTGCAATGACTGGTGACTTAGGAATGGCTTCCAAACCATTGAAAGGTATTTTGTCAGATACAGGAATACCCAAAAGGTCGGCATATTCTTCCAAGGTTGGTACCAACTGATAGTCTGGAAAGGTAAAACACCGGTAGACGGGATCATAAAACTGAACCAGAGTTTTGAGAAGTCCTTCATCAACATGAGTGTTCAAGATAGGCAAAAGTTTTCCATGGCTTTTCCTAAAATCAGAAGGATCTTGTACAGAAGATGCTAACTCTTTCAGCCTTTCCACATTAGGCATTTTGAAATCGTACTTTTTGGTATGCCTTTTTACCCACTCCATAACTTAATCCTATAATGTTTGCAAAGAAAATTATCTAAAATTTTTTTTGGAAAAATCATGTTTTTATGGAAAAAGATGGGTTTTTTAATGAATGTATGAATGCATGAATGCATGGATGCCACATATTCAAACATGGTAAAGCAAACATGGTAGTTCAAACATGGTAACGCAAACATGGTACTACAAACATGGTAATTCAAACATAGTACACATAGGTTCAAAGGTCCAGCGTCACGAGCATGAGGTCAGAGAACCAAACATGGGATAGTACTAGGGTTTATCACCTGCAAAACATGTTCTACTGATACGTCAGAGTCTACATTTTTCTTTCGGATATTACCGGCTTGCACAACTGAACTTGTGAGCTAGAAATATTCTCAAGAAAAACTCGTCTGAGTGTGGTTCTCCGCATGACAACTATCCAAGTCTTCACCTGGATCGTTTCTGCACCACGTCCTAATAAGGCCAGGATGGGTTGGGGTTCTACAGCCAACTCAGCTTCTACAGTTCAATGAAAGCAATAATGTCTTCGCAACTGAACTTGCTAAACATATACTACAAACAAGGAACCTCCACTGAGCGGAAGGATTCTCATGCTGACTTTTTAAGGACTGAACTCCTTGTATGCCATACATGACTATACCCTCCACCTAATTCTTATGTGTACTTAATCCGGGTTAGGATTTGTCCATAATGTATCACTTGTAACAGAATCACACCAGTAACAGAACCAAGGAACCACACATGTAACAAGAATAAAAACATAACAAATAGAAATAACCCTTTCTTTGGAAACAATAAAAAGATGGTCCCCAGTGAAGTCGCCATTTTTCTGTCGCGGGCGAAAAACCGTTTTGTGTTCCTCTTTTTTGTGGGATGAGACACCTGATGCCTTCTTTGGGCTCGAGCGCTCAAAAAAAATGATTTTTCTTTTGTACCGACCAAACTTTTTATTGTTTCCAAAGAGGAAAAGGAAAAAAGCTGCAATAACCTAAAAGTGGGGGAGAGATTCCGGGTAAGAGGGTTGGTTATACGAAGGGAAGGTATTAGCACCCAACGTATCTATAGTACTCTATAGGTTTCTTTGTTTTGTTTATTCCATTCTTGTTGTGGTGGAGGTTCTTGTGAAATAGGTGGGACCTAAGGTGTTTGTTTGATTATGCTCGCAAAGATCATCGCGATCCTCTGCATACATATCCCCTAGAGGGAATCAGAGCATCTGTAGCTCGGGGTCTACGGGTGCTAAGGTTTGAATGGTTTTTTTGTTTTGTTTTGCTCGCCAAGGATCGACCTTGTGCCTACGTATTCTCAAAGGGATGTTGAATTATATTTTTGAATCAATTCCTAATTTCAGTTTCAAAATCTGGCGCCAAGAACACAACCCTAACTTGAATTTGAAAAATCTGAAAACTGAATCATTTTGATCAAGTGAATAGCCTATCTTGCTCGATTTTGGACGAGGAACATGATGGTATCATTTAATTTTATTTATTTTCACTCTAAGATCATTAATTTTCTGGAAATTGTGAAGAACCCTAATTCTGAAATTCAATGTGAAATCGTGTATGATCATGTTATGATGCAATTGATTGAGGGTTAATGATCCTCATAGGTGCAGAAACAAGATGGTATGCTCATATTTCATTTATGATGCGTGCAAGTATGAGTTTGAAGTTCAAGTGCACTTACCTCAAAAACGGCTTAACTGAGAATTGGATTTTGATCTGGAGATGTTACAGATGCTTTGTATCAATCTGAATAGCTTCAATGATGATTATGGAAGGTGTCTGGATGCTTGGAACCATATGAATTCATCTGTGCTAAGCTGTGGTACCCGAACTGCATAACCTTGGAGTGTGAATCGAATCTGAAGATTATGAGGTTACAGATCATATGTGAGTGTTTGGATAGTTCATGTGTGATATATGTGAGGTGTTAGAAGTGTTATTTTGGACAGGAATGATCTTGAATGGATTTTGGCATGATAAGGCTTAGATTATGCATATTTGAGAAGTGAGGTAGTGATTTTGAGTTTGAGATGTTTTTAGAGTGTGTGAGTGGATCAAACACATCCCATATGATATTTGTGGTTTGTGGGAAGCATCACTTTGGTCAGAAATTCAAAGGTTTAGAGGTTGAGCATTTTACCTCTTTGAAACTTAAGAAACTTGCATTCTAAGAAAGAAAGAGAAAGCCTATAATTTGTGTGACTTTGGTGTGATTTTGAATGGAGTTTGGACCTCTATTTATAGGCCAAAGAGTCTGCACTCAGAGCTTTGCAACTTGCTTCAAAGTTTGATGATTTGGCTTAAGGGATAGAAAGGAATCTTTCACATTTAATGCAATGGTTAAAAGTAACTAAACCATGGTTATTTTGGCCAAGCTTCTTATCTCTTTCCTATCTGATCTTAAACCAGAAAATATCATTCAATCATTGCTTTGGTGTGTCATTACTTGCATTATTTGGCAAATTGGTTCATAACTTTGCAAAAATGGCTTGAAATTTCAAGTGAAAATGGTCACTAATGTCAAAATTCAAAACCATAGCTACACTCCATATTTTTTCATGCTCTTGGACATTTTGGAAAGCTCATATTACATACTTCAAAACCCTAGTTGAAAGTTTCTTCAAGATCTTTAAGGAAGTGGGTGAAAAAGATCCATGAACTTTGAGAAAAATGAGGTTTTAAGTGAAATTTTCATAAGATGCCAACTTTGAAGCTCCATATCTCTTAAATGGTTGATCTTATGGAAAAAAATTATATGTGACAAAGTTGTTCATTGGATCAAAATCTACAACTTTCATGTTGGAAGTTTTTTTCAGTTTGTAGGTGAAATTTTGAGAAATTCCCTCCCAAAGTTTGGAAAAAACCATGAAAAACACTTAGAAAAATTTTCTAAGTATGAAAGTCAAACTTTTGACTTTTTGATTCTTGATTGATTTTCTTGATTTTTCTTGATCAAATGACTTCTCATATCATATATTGATGATTTAAAACTTTAAAAGTCATGGTTGACCAAAATTCCCCAAAAGTCAATGGCAATCTTGTACAGTTGACTTTTTTCAAACGAATCGCGTTTCTGGAGATTTCAAATGAAACAGGCTACCCTCACCAAATGAATGGTATGAATGGATCATATTGAAGCATTAGAGGATATTGAGCCATGGTTTGAGTTGTGGCACCATGTCTTGATTAAAAAGTCAGTTATTCAGTGAATTAGGTCAAAAACCCTAATTGTCGACCTGATGAAATTGATGACTGTGGATCTTGAATTGAGATGTAATCTCCATTGGATATTGTCATAGGGATTATTTGAGGATGATTGAAACCTTTGATTGACTTCCTGGGGGTTTTTAGGGTTTCCCAAATGTGATCCCTGATTTTGGTCCCTGATAGTTCAAAACCCTGATCTGAGGATTTGTCTGATCAATCTTTGTGTAGGAGATGTTATGAGCCAATGGATTAGGTCAAAATGATGCACTTGAGGTCTTGATATCATGTCCCAAGCCATTAGGTCAAATTCTGAGCAAAAGTCAGGAGTGTGCTGTCTTCAGTCAAAACCCTAATTCAGTCGATTCAAAGCTGTTGAGCTTGTTGAAATGAATCTCTGAGGACCAAATGTTGATTATTGATGAAGATGATTCATTTGAGATGAAGGGAAAACAAAACCCTAATTGATTGTTATTTGCACTGATGAGTGATTTCCTGATTAAATCCTGCTGAGCACAAGTAGCAAACACAAACTATGCAATTTGTTAGAGATGCAAATGATGCATATGCAAATGATATGAGGTGGTATCTTAGGTCAAAAATTGGGGTATGACACGATGGCATGGGTAAGTATGGTTGTTGATGTTGAGCAGCTGCGACATACGGATACTGATAGTAAGGCATGAATGGCGTTTGTGGATGAATCGAAGCTTGGTAGGGTTGTGGATTCTGAGTTCCTTCACCACCAGTCACTACAGCATTAGCTTCACCTTCTTTCTTTCTCTGGAAGTTTCCTGGGAATCTCTTTGGTTGGTTGTTGTTGGGTGATCCAGCAGCATTGACAATCTTGCCATTTTTCAAACCTTCTTCGACCCTTTCTCCAATGGTGACTAGGTCAGCAAAGCTAGAAGATACACTTCCAATCATTTTCTCATAGAAAACTGGATGCAAGGTATCCATGAACATGCCAGTAAGCTCTTTTTCAGCAAGAGGAGGTTCGACTTGAGCAGCTAACTCTCTCCAGCGTTGGGCATACACTTTGAAAGTTTCCCTATCTCTCATAGTCATAGTCTGGAGTTGTCTGCGATCAGGGGCTAAGTCCATGTTGTACTTGTATTGTTTCAGGAAAGCTTCGCCTAAGTCTCTCCATGTTTGGATATGCTCCCTCTTCAAACTCATGTACCATTTCAGAGAAGCTCCAGCCAAGCTATCTTGAAAGATGTGAACGAGCAATTTGTCATTGTTGGCATAGGCAGCCATCTTACGAAAGTACATAGTCAGATGATCTTTAGGACAAGTATGCCCCTTGTATTTCTCGAACTCAGGGACTTTGAACTTTGCAGGCACAGTTAAGTCAGAAACCCAGCAGAGGTTCATGGTATCAAATCCAAAAATGTCATTCCCTTTAACGACTTTCAATCTTTTCTCGAGGACATTGTACTTTTCTTTCACCTTTTCCACCTCGTGGTTGGGTTCTTGATCACCATGTTCGGAATCATAAACATGATAGACAAAAGGAGGAGGCTGAACAGTAGTGTGAACAATCGGAGGCTGTTCAGCAATGACTGGTATTGGTGCAATCTGTTGCGCAGAAAGTCCTACTCCCAAAGTATTCGCGAATGGGGGAGTGTAACCAGGTGGTAAACCAAATTCTGGCCATGTAGAAGGTGGCCTTTGAACAGTTATGGGATCCTCAACAGCTTCGGAGACTTCAGCTATGACAGTTCTTTGGGGTTCAACATCCCTAGCTATTAGTACTTGCATCATCTCAGTGAGCTTGGTAATGCTTCCCTTCAGCTCATCAATTTCCATCCTAACTTCCATGTTGTGTTGCTCTTGGTCAGCCATTCTTCTTCGGGAAACACTACGTGTCTGATAGGGATGTCGGAGAATCAGCTTGCCTTGTTAACTGTTGGCAGAAGACAGGTATGAATACTGGATTTTGGGAAATGCATGTTTAATGAATGCGAATGCGTGATGGTTTTTTTATGCAAGAGTGATTCTTATGAGATGCAATGGCATACGTACATCATGGAATGCAACACAATGCTATTAAATGGATGGATGTAATCTGGGAAAAAACACAACCTAATGAGGAAGGCTCCTTATGATGGGATAGTTCAATGTTCTTTACCCAAAGATCCCCTCACATGATGGCTCTAAGATTTTTGATAGTAGAGATGTCTACATCACCATAGATGTAACGGGTTCTAAAGGTCCTTGAAGTTAACGACGAAATCAGATTTTCGTCATGCGACGGGTGAACCATCTTATGACAAATCTCATGAATAAGTCTCCTCCAAGTGGGGTTTTCGTATTAGCCATTCAAGGTGTTCACCTTGGGGACTAGCACTACACAACCACCTCCTAACTTATGTTTTCTCTCTTGTTTTTCAAAAGCTCGGGTTGAGAGCTTCAACTCAAATATCATTCCCATACCCACAGATGAATATATACAGAAATAAAATAAAAACGATAAAGCAAGATTAAAGAAACATAAACAACAAAAGAGTAAACATAAAGAGTATAAGAATAAGCATAAAGAACATAAGAATAAACAAACAAAAGCAAACACTCAAATGAAAAATGAACTAAACTAGGGTTGACTCTCTTAGATTTTTCCCCAGCAGAGTCGCCAACTGTCGCGGGTCAAAAAATGATCGCCACGAAATTGTAACAAACAGAGTCGCCACCAAATTTTATTTATTCCAATGGGAATGGGAAAATATTGATAAAACCCACAAATGAAATGAAATGGACAAAGATGGTCTTCGTAACCAAAATTGGGTTCGGGAGTCGGTTAAGCAAGGGGAAGGTATTAGCACCCCTTACTTCCATCGTACTCGATGGGACCCATTTAGTTGTTTTGAAATCGAGAGTTAGCTTAAGTCTACGTTTATTTAATGAAGAGAAAGAACATATGTTTGGTTTTTTTAATTATGGAGGAAAAAGAAAAGGTTTTTTTTTATTATGCTCGCCAAGACGTTTGTGTCTTGTGCCTACGTATTCCCAATGGGGAAAGTCAGAGCAATCGTAGTTCGAGACTACGAAATTATATTTTTTTAGTGTGCTCGCCAAGACATTTGAGTCTTGTGCCTACATATCTTCAATGGAAGAATCAGAGCGAATGTAGTTCGGAAGAACTACGAGTTTGTTGATTGATTTTAGGATGGATGTTTGCGGACGTTTAGTAAAGTATTTGAGCAAGGTGTTCACCTAGCGCGTCCTTTACCCAAGGTATTCAACAGGAGCGAGTCCCATTGTCACTTGTTGTCCAAGTTTGCATTAATGTATTTTAATTCAAAAGATCAAGGTATTCAAGAGGTGTTCACTTCTTGTCAGTTGATCACTTTGATTTGATTAATGTATTTTAATTCAAAAGACCAAGGTATTCAAGAGGTGTTCACTTCTTGTCACTTGATCACTTTGATTCGATTAATGTATTTTAATTCAAAAGACCAAGGTATTCAAGAGGTGTTCACTTCTTGTCACTTGATCACTTTGATTCGATTAATGTATTTTAATTCAAAAGATCAAGGTATTCAAGAGGTGTTCACTTCTTGTCACTTGTTCTCTTGATTCGATTAATGTGTTTTTATTCAAAAGATCAAGGTATTCAAGAGGTGTGCACTTCTTGTCACTCGATCTTTCGGTTTGATTAATATGTTTTGATTCAAAGGATCAAGGTATTCAAGAGGTGTTCACTTCTTGTCACTTGATCACTTTGATTTGATTAATTAAAGGTTTTAAAAAAAAGGTGTTAATCCAAAAGAATCGAGGTATTCAAGAGGTGTACACTTCTTGTCACTCGATCTTTCGGTATGGTTAAAAAGATTTTTGTAAAAAAGAAAACTCGACGTTGGGTCGAGAAATTATTTGGCGACTTGGCGTTGGACCAAGATCTATTTATTTTTTTGGAATGAGATGAATATAATGTTTTTTTTTTGAATTTTTTTAAATAATAAAAGAGAAAATAAAAGTCTAATTAAGACACATTTGTTTTGTATTTTTAATAAGAAAATAAAAATATAAATTTTGAAAGATATCTTTTTGTATTTTTTATACTATATTTATAAACAATTAATAAAACTAAACAAAAGACAAACAATGGACTAAAAGAAAGACAACAAAACAAGGGGTGCTATAAGGAAATCGTGTGGTGATGTTTAAAACCGGATTGGGCTTAAGTGAAAGTTATGAGGCCCATGGTTTTTATCAGGAAAGTTCTATTGTAAGAATAATAATAAAAAAAAGATTTGGTGGATCAGAATGGGGCTCCACGGCCCGCTTGGTTCAAAGAAAAGGAAAACATTAACCCTTAAAGAAACAAACTCGACCCACTCTCACGTATACATTCTCATGAATCCCCTGTTTCAATAAGGAAAGAAAACAACAGAAATGTCCTCTGCTCCTCAGTCTCTCTCTCTCGCGATTCTCTTTCGTTATCTCTCTCGATCCCGTTCCGCTATGGCTACAACAACAATCAAACAAAAACATCCCTCACGTTCTCTCTTCGAAACCGATCTTAAACCTCTCTCAATGATTCCTCTCTCGACAAAATCTCTCTCGATCTCTGCTTATATGAACTGAACAATAACATGAGCAAAATAAAGCAACGAAAGGGAAACGCGAGCATTTACAACCAATAAACTCAGTTGAAAAGTGAACATTAAGTGAAAGCAAAAAGAACGCGAAATACCGACTCGGATTTTACCGAGGGAAGATTTCCAGGTATGCCCTTTCTCTCTTGATGCTTCCAATTCGACTCAACCCTTCATCTCTTTTCCTTTCGGTTCCTGGACTTGCTATGTGCTTGTTGCGATATGCTGTGTGTTTCTGTTTTTTTTTGTTGTTGTTGCTGTGAGTGTTGTTATTCTGGTTGAGTGAGGCTTTATGGTGATAAGGTTAGACTTGGAGGTGAGTGTTTGAAGGTTAGTGAGATTGTTGAGAGGTTATTATGTTGAGGTTTATGTGTGATTGCTGTTTGTGATGAAGATTGATGGTTATGAGGTTATTCTGGTTTTGAGTTGGTTTGAGGGGATGTGTTTTCAGCAGAGTTTTGGAGTGTCTTTCTGTTGGTGTTGAGGGGAAGTTTTGGCAGAGGTTTTGTATGTTATCGTTGGTTCCCCCCTTGGTTCGTTTTTCTCCCCCTCATTATATAGACAAACAAGAATGAAATTGGGGGGGAGATCATGATAAGTTTTGAACATATCTGGTAATCTGATTTTGTGCTTTCTATTGCAGGTTTTGGTGAGGACCATTTTAGTGTAAACTGTGGACTGGTTGGAGCAGAGTATGCAGGTTTTTGGACTGGTTCTCTTGGGCTGTTTTGATGCAGGTGGAGCAGCAGGCTTGATTGCAGTTTTTGGACTGTTGTGTTTGTTGTTTTTGTTGATATGAATTGTGAATTGATGCTGTGCAATAGTGGGAATAAGAAGACTATGTATTTTGAAATTTGTTCCTTACTAATGCAAAACTTATCTCTTTATTAAAAAAATTAATAACAACTAATCTAAGATGAAAATGATTAGTGGCCTATTTGAATGACTTATATGGATTTAGAAATTGAATTAAAAGTGAATAATTATGGATGGATAATGAACACGGAGTTAAAATATGACACTAAAAAAATGTAAATTCTAATAAAAATGAATGCAAAGTGAAGTAAAAAAAAAGTCAAGATTAAAAAATAATAATAATAATAATAATAATGATAATAATAATAATAATAATAATAATAATTAAAAATGTAAATCATAAAAAAAATTAACTTGTCGATGAAATGACATTGCAATTACAAATAAAGGTCAAATCTTTAATTTAAATGGGAAATGATGTATATGAGGTACTATGAATGAATTAATATGCAAACTTTTATGAAATGATGAGAAACTAAATTTCAAATTTCCTACTGATTTAAAATGCAATGTGTGGAATCGAAACTTATTTTGGATGCAGTTGAATTAATCGATGCTAATGCGAATAAATGATGAAAAAGCTTAGGACAAAATTTGGGGTGCGACACGTGATACTCGAGCTTCTCTTTGAGAGCGGAATACTTGTATGGATCTAACAAAAAAACATATTTAGAACAATTTCACATAAATCATAAAATATACATATACACACGAATATTTAGAATAATCGCACTTACGTATCAATCATTGACTTCATATCTGGATAAGTTGTCGATTCACCATCTACTGAATTCAGATAATGTGAGGGCAAGGTGTAGTTTTCATGACGTCAAAACATTGTGAATCAACTACAACCCAAATGGAATCTAAGAAACCAAGCAAATGCAACTAAGACAAGTATCTTTGACCACAAGACATTAATAGGTCGACTCATGGATGCAATAGGTCGACCTATTGCAAGCTGATTCTGAAAAATTCCAAGTAAGAAGTGAATGCGTCGACACATTACATGCATAGGTCGACGCATGGAACTTTGAACTCATCTTGGGTATGCGCTCGCTGACCCTTCAGGTCGACTCATTCAGCTTTTGAAACCTCAGGTGAAAAAGGAAAATGCGTCGACGCATGGATGGAGTAGGTCGACGCATGGAACTTTGGGGAATCTCGGGTATGCGCACGCCGACTCTTTAGGTCGACGCAAGTGTCTCACATTTCTCATTTTCAGGTGCAACAAATTCAATTGGTCGACCTATGCAGAGAGCAGGTCGACCTGTCGCTCATTAAATTGGTTTTTCTGCTGTGTTCAAATTGGTTATGCATTAAGTGTGGTATAAATACTCAAGTGATCATTCTATGGCAAAAACAACAAGAAGCGTGAAATATAGACTCAGCTTCTTCTCATCTTCAACCTTTCGCTTATTGATCGAGAATCACACATAATCATCTTTCTCGATCGAAGTAAGGAACGTGTGTTGATAAGGTTCGACGGTAGAGTTTCTCTTGTTCGAGATTCGACGGTAGACATTCATCTTGTTCGAGTGAAGAGTGTTGAGGGTGTTTCTTGTATAAAACCTTAGGGTTTTTCCATCCTCATCAAAGATTTTGAGTTTGAAGGTTTTTGACGATCGATTTGCTTTGGTAACAATTCAGCCGTGCATAAGGGTTTGAGAGATTGAAGATCTACTCAACAAACTTGCTACAACCGGAGGATTGAGAAAGAAACGATCGGGGTCTTAATCGTGAAGATTAGACATCGACTTGATTCGACTTGAATCAAGGGAAGGATCGAAGTGTATTTCAATTTTACTGCATTGTTGTAGTTGGTGATTGGTACTTCTTTCCTTGTTAAACATTTTGCAATTAAATAAAAACTTTCCTAATTTCAATTGAAATTAGGGGCAGACGTACTCCTGCGAGGACGATAGAGGAACTGCCTAAACAAATATCGTGTTCCTTATCGCTTTTACTTTATCGCATTTTCACTTGTTTTCGTTTATTTCCATTATTGAACAAAAACTAAGGTTAGGTAAAATATGGATCACCAAGTGTTCGATAAAATTACTCGATCACATTTTTGTTCATATTTTAGTGAAAACGTTCATTGTGAGTAATATACCATATTGTGTGTAATTGAGACAATCGAGATTTTCGTTAAAACGTAATTCATCACTTGTCATTCTCATCCGTTTGGTTTATAGCACATATCCGGTCCCCGATAACATAATCATCTTAGACGATTAAGTGATTCAGGGAAGTCACGCTTCAAATAGCTAAAATTTTCTTAGGTCGAAAAAGGTGGTCTATTCACCCCCCCTCTAGACCAGTCCTATCGTCTAACAAGTGGTATCACGAGCTCCGGTTCATTCTAGTGCTTGATATAACTTTTTAGAAAATGGAGAACGGTCAAAAAGGGGCGTATACTAAAGCGTCTGTTTTCACTGGAGAAAACTATAGTTATTGGAAAGACTGTATGTGCATTCATATCAACTCCGTTGATAGAAAAATTTGGGATGTCATCATCAATGGTCCTATGGCTATCACCATAACCAACGATGCTGGCATCACAAGACCTTAACCTCAAGCACAATGGGATGAAAAAGATGAAAAGAATTACGGGTATGATTGGAAAGCTAGAAACATGATTATAGCTTCCTTAGGGGTTGATGAGTACTTTCGTGTGTCGCATTGCCAATCGGCTAAGGCAATGTGGGATGCATTACAAGTCTCCCATGAAGGGACTAATGATGTTAAGCTAGCTAGAATCAATACCTTAACGCAAGAGTTTGATCTCTTTCATATGAAGCATGGTGAAACCATTGCGGATATGCAAAAGAGATTTTCTCACATTATAAATCGATTACACACATTGGGACATATTACTCCCAATGCCGTAGCTACTAACAAAGTTTTGAGATGTCTTAGTAGGGAATGGCAACCGAAGGTCACGGCAATCAAAGAAGCCAATGATCTCACTATATTGGATCTCACAGCCTTATTCGGAAAGCTTGAAGAGCATGAGCAAGACCTCATGAACCTAAACAAGCACGAAAAGAAAGAAAAGAAAGAAAGGTCAAAGGACACGGAAAAGAAGTCCATCGCTTTAAAGGCTTCAAGTTCAAAGTCATCCACCAAAGATACATGTGATAGTGAGTCTAGTGATGAAGATGAAAGTCCGGATGAAGATATGGGATTATTCGTAAGAAGGTACAACAAGTATCTTTGAAAGAATGAAATTAAGCACTCGGACAACAATCTAGTTGATTATAGACATCAATCAAGGTCTAACAAGCAAGATGAGTACAAGAAGACCAAACATAGAGGATCTTGTTACAACTGTGGAAAACCCGGTCAATACAAACCGGATTTTCCTTCACTAAAGAAAGATAAGACCAAAAGTAAACCTCAAAAGAAGCAATCAAAAGGAAGAAGAGCCTACATCGCTTGGGAAAGTGATAGTGACTCATCTAGCAAAGAAAGCTCAAGCGATGAAGAGGAAACCATCAACCTATGTCTCATGGCACATCAAAAGAAGAAAAAGATTATAAGTCATGATAAATACAATAATGTTGATGCTATGTCTTATTTTGAATTAAAGCATGCCTTTGATACTTTGCATCATGAAGCTAAGGAAGCATTTCAACGCTTAGCTTCAAATAAAAGAATTTTCAAATACCTTGAGAAGAAAGTTTTCGATTCCGAAAAGGAATTAGAAACTCTCAAGGAATCTATGATCAAAAGTATCAAAGACACAAGCGTTGTTGACAAAGGTCCTTGGTTTAAGTGGGGAGGATATGAAACTTGTCACATTTGGCAAAAAGAAGTTAAAACTATCAAAGCCAAATTAGACAAGGCCTCACAACCTAAAATCACATATGCTATTGATCGATCACATTTCAAAAACAGTATGATAAATCCGTATCAACGATACACTTATGTGATAAAAGATCAACCTAGTAAATGTGATGACTACTCAAACTCAAGATGTCTATATTGTTGCAAAAGGGGACATACCATTAAAAAATGTCGCTTCAGGAGGTTCTTGGTTCCCAAAGGCATTTTCAAATGGACTCCCAAGAGCAACCTTTGTTTCACTCACACACAAGGACCCAATGAAAATTGGGTACCTACTTCCCTTGTTTAAATTTGTAGGTGGAATTTCTTGAGCCATCCACTGGCTCAAGACATATGATGGGTAACTTATCCTTATTCTTTGACTCTGTGACTAAGAAGAAAGGATTTGTAACCTAAGGTGATTACAACTAGGATGGTGTGCCTTAATTGGGTGCGTCCTCAAAGATCCAATTGCCTGGCTTAAGAAAGAGAAAGAATTCCTCTCACTCGAGAAAAATGAAGAGGATGTGGATCAAGGATCTAAAGAAAGAGTGGAAGACAAAATCAAGTAAAGAGAGTAATATTCACTTCGCTTGAAAATCCACTAAGGACAACCCTATGGAGAACATTCTAGAAGATATATTAAAAGGAGTGACAACACGGTAAAGAATGAGAGCTCCTTAATTTTTATGCAAAAATGAAAAGTTGAAACGAACATGGTAAGCCAGTTGACATAAACAGGTATAAGGTTATGTGAGGGCTAGTTTCTCATCTCCCTTGTGTAAAGGTAATATTGTTTCAACCTTAAAACTCACTAGATGCATATATCCCACTGTGGTAAAGTTAATAATTTTTGTTCAATATGATTATTCTGTGCAAGATTTGGTCATAACATGCATGCATTCATTGCATACAGCCTAAATTTGAAATTTGAAAGCCTTAGGTCGACCTACTCCTTATGTGAGTCGACCTACTCAAAAATAGATTTTAAAAATTTTAGGCCAATGCGTCGATGCATCCACTGCATAGGTCGACGCATCGTTCGCAAAATTTCAAAATTAGGTTACGTTATTAAGAGGGAACACAAAGTCATTTCATCCTTCTCATTCTTCTGCGCCGACCTCTCTCTCTCTCTCTCTCTCTCACAAACCCTAAGCATCTGTCATCTCTTCCCTCTCACTCATCCATGGCTTCCCACAAATCATTAAGAAAGAGAGCAAGCAGAGAGGATTCCTCTTCTCAACAACAATCACCTGAAGTGGAAGATGCCTTATCTCTCATTCCTGATGCCCTTATGGAATCCTACTCTTCCCACTTCAAAAACTGAAAAGTCATCAAACAATTCATGCTGTTCACCGGAACTATACGAAGACTTCATCTTCAACAGGTAATGAAACTAATTGAATTTCAAAATCTGGGCACTTTTCTTGAACTGAGCCATGAGTACAATGAGGATCTGGTAAGGGTTTTCTATAATGGTATGCAAGGACACTTCCAAGGGAGTTCCTTCAACTTTCATATGGGTACAACCACACACGCCATCACCGACAACACTTGGAGGCAATTGGGTCTATTTCCACTCCGTGAGAATGCCGTCACGGTAACTGATACAAATGTGATGACCCAATTTGACTATAATGTTGCTCTGAATAACATGTTGCGGCGCCCTCATCCTGACCATATAGTCCAAAGCAATTTGTTTCCTCGGTCCGCTACTACAGGTCTCTTGAACATTGTTGACAGAATTCTACAATGGATTGTGGCACGAATCATCCGACCCAAACAAGGTGGATATTCTCGTGTTGATCAGCAAGAAGTGTACTTAGTTTGGTTGATCAAGAGCCGAATTCCGGTCAATTGGCCTCATTTTATTGTGAAGCGCGTGTTTGAATTAAAGGAATCAGGTAGAGGAACCGCTATTGGATATGCATCTCTTATCCAATGGGTGCTTAACAAAGTCAACATTTCATCTCAGCGGCTTCCAAAGAAGAGCATATCCGTTGACCAAGAATTCACCAAGAAGACACTGAATATGATGGGATTCTTCTACAATCGTGCCACAGGTGCCTATGGTGCTGTTCTAGGAGGCAACAATCCAGATCTCAATAGAGAAGATGAGGAGGATATGAACATTGATGAAGAGGAAGATGTTGCAGGTGAAGATGAAGATGAATATGTGGGTGCTGAATCTGGCGGCTCAAACATTACACAAATGATGGAGGCTATGCGTCTTCAACAAATTGAGAACCAGAATCTGATGAATGAGCGTCTTACTACCCTGACCACTCGTGTCACTGAGCAAGGTGCTCAATTTACAGCTTACTCCACACTTCAAGAGCAACGGTACAACACGCTCTATGGAATGATGGATGCTCAGAGCAACCAACTCTCCTCCTTCACAAACGCCTTCATGCAGCACTACCCATTCCCTCAAGTTCATACAACTCAACCACCACCACCGGCTCAAGAAGAAGATGATGATGCAAATGCCTAGTGCTCCCTTTTGATTTTCTTTGCATTCAACATTTCCATATTGTCATGAACATTTTATGTGTATTGTGTGACTTAATTTTATCTTCCGCTAGACATAATTCTACCGTACTTTGTGTTTGTGTAAGGATTTAAACTAAGCTATGTGCTTTTTCTGGTTTAGCTATTTATGTTATTTTGTCGTTTATTTTATCATTTAGCATTGTTTTATGTGAATGAATGCTTTATGATTGCAAAAGGGCTTAGAAATGATCAAAACTGAACTATGTTATTCCAACATATATGTATAATGCTATATATCTCTTTTTGATGTTGTCAAAGGGGGAGAAAACTGAGTGAATCAACAAGCAATGGAAAACACATGCACCAAGATAGGGGGAGCATACAGAAAGGGGGAGCAAGAACCTCGGTTAAGCAATGCCTCCATACAAGACTCAAATTTTTTGCAAAGATTCACAATTTTTGCCATCATCAAAAAGGGGGAGTATGTGAGGGCAAGGTGTAGTTTTCATGACGTCAAAACATTGTGAATCAACTACAACCCAAATGGAATCTAAGAAACCGAGCAAATGCAACTAAGACAAGTATCTTTGACCACAAGACATTAATAGGTCGACTCATGGATGCAATAGGACGACCTATTGCAAGCTGATTCTGAAAAATTCCAAGTAAGAAGTGAATGCGTCGACGCATTACATTCATAGGTCGACGCATGGAACTTTGAACTCATCTCGGGTATGCGCTCGCTGACCCTTCAGGTCAACTCATTCAGCTTTTGAAACCTCAGGTGAAAAAGGAAAATGCGTCGACGCATGGATGAAGTAGGTCGACGCATGGAACTTTGGGGAATCTCGGGTATGCGCATGCCGACCCTTTAGGTCGACGCAAGTGTCTCACATTCCTCATCTTCAGGTGCAACAAATTCAATAGGTCGACCTATGCAGAGAGCAGGTCGACCTGTCGCTCATTAAATTGGTTTTTCTGCTGTGTTCAAATTGGTTATGCATTAAGTGTGGTATAAATACTCAAGTGATCATTCTATGGCAAAAACAACAAGAAACGTGAAATATAGACTCAGCTTCTTATCATCTTCAACCTTTCGCTTATTGATCGAGAATCACACATAATCATCTTTCTCGATCGAAGTAAGGAACGTGTGTTGATAAGGTTCGACGGTAGAGTTTGTCTTGTTCGAGATTCGACGGTAGACATTCATCTTGTTCGAGTGAAGAGTGTTGAAGGTGTTTCTTGTATAAAACCTTAGGGTTTTTCCTTCCTCATCAAAGATTTTGAGTTTGAAGGTTTTTGACGATCGATTTGCTTTGGTAACAATTCAGTCGTGCATAAGGGTTTGAGAGATTGAAGATCTACTCAACAAACTTGCTACAACCGGAGGATTGAGAAAGAAACGATCGGGGTCTTAATCGTGAAGATTAGACATCGACTTGATTCGACTCGAATCAAGGGAAGGATCAAAGTGTATTTCAATTTTACTGCATTGTTGTAGTTGGTGATTGGTATATTCTTTCCTTGTTAAACATTTTGCAATTAAATAAAAACTTTCCTAATTTCAATTGAAATTAGGGGCAGACGTACTCTTGCGAGGACGATAGAGGAACTGCCTAAACAAATATCGTGTTCCTTATCGCTTTTACTTTATCGCATTTTCACTTGTTTTCGTTTATTTCCATTATTGAACAAAAACTAAGGTTAGGTAAAATATGGATCACCAAGTGTTCGATAAAATTACTCAATCACATTTTTGTTCATATTTTAGTGAAAACGTTCATTGTGAGTAATATACCATATTGTGTGTAATTGAGACAATCGAGATTTTCGTTAAAACGTAATTCATCACTTGTCATTCTCATCCGTTTGGTTTATAGCACATATCCGGTCCCCGATAACATAATCATCTTAGACGATTAAGTGATTCAGGGAAGTCACGTTTCAAATAGCTAAAATTTTCTTAGGTCGAAAAAGGTGGTCTATCCACCCCCTCTAGACCAGTCCTATCGTCTAACAGATAATACACCACTTCTTTGAAAGGATTAATAGAAACCAACAACCAGTGACGTCTATAAATTAAAACAAAAGCTTAGATGGAAATTTTCAACACATAAGATATAAAGAATAGAATGAACTTAGAATAAAGTACTAGCCCTATATGAATAGTGTTATACGGTAAAAGATACAAGCTTTCTGTATTGCTGGCCACGAATCTCTCAACTAAGTGATATCTTATTGAATCTGGATCCTTAACAATTGACGCTCCGTTAACACGGGAGGAAGACACGAAATGGAATCTGTTTGACAATTAATTCCTGCGCATCATTTTTTCATACAAGAACCTTGAATCAAAACATAATAAACATTAGACTAGTTTCATTGAAATGTGTAAATAAATTGTTCGACTAATTAAATAATAGATTGATCGTATTACCGAACGTATGAGTGTACAACACTGATGCCTAATTCTGTATGCTGAAAAATCTGTTCCATGTCCTCTTTTGCAATTGTTTCGGAGCAAGAAAAACCAAAGATACCTTCTTCCATATCCATTTGACGAATAGCATCATTCATCAAATATGATGTTCCCACAAGTGTTTCAAGACACTTCCAAAATCGAGGTACAAAATCTTTTCTAGCCACGGTTCTTGGAAGATCCCTTTTCTTGTTGGATATGCTATTAATTTTCTGGCTCACTTGTTGTGACTCTTAAGTAGGTACCTAAAAATCATATAACTTAGGTAAATTATAAAATCATGCATTTTTTGAATTCAGATCTTATAATTAACACTTTAAATGTACCTCTTTTTGTGATGCAATAGACTCGATGTGCCGCAAAATCCCTTTATCCTTAGATGCGGGTTTTGTAGGAGTCTAAAATTAACAATTATTAAAAATGTACGTAATGGTTCAGAATTGAAATTTGAAAACTAAAAGATTCACAATGGTTTTCAACATACCTCATCATCTATGAAAATAAGGTCTGACAGCCATGCAGCAAATGATCCTATTGCATCTCGCAGCAATGTTGTCTCTGAATCAATGTCAGGTATCGGTAGCAACGCATCTAGATCTAGTGAAACATCAACTGATACTTTCATATGTTCATTAGGGAGCGTTATATGGTCAATTATATCTCCCAAAGTGTTATGCACTTTTCCCTTGCCAACTAGGCGATAAGTCGGTGACGATAAGTATAACTGACAAGATGAAATGCCCTAAACCAATAATAAATATGTTACTGTTAATGTGTATATATGTCAATTAAAATAAATGTGCTAATTTAATTTCATAATAACATATATAATTACCTCGGGAAATTTATTTTGACAATTGATACTAGCTTTGTCACTAGTTTCTTTCAACTCTAAACTGCACTTTTCTACCACATATCTCTCTTTAATATATTCCTCCAACGTTTGCATCACTTCTTGATTGCTAGGATTTCTTTTCCTTGGATGCTCATACAAGGAAGATGGAGTCACACCAAGTCCCTCACCCCTCACCCGACTGGGATACTCAACAACATTTAGTGATCGACTAAGTACGCTCATGTTATCCTGGTCCTCACCTGTGGTTACGGATTGAGATAAAGTCTCCTGAAATTCATTTATATATCGAAAACTATTAGTGGAGATAAAAAATTAATTATATATTAACAAACTTTTGATTTAATTAAAGACACAATGTTATACTTACACATTCATCATAAATATGTTGAACATCTTCCCTAACAACTCCATCCTTGCCCACACGAGCTTCCTTCCACAAAAAATGTGCCGAAAGTGATGTTTCGTCACTTTCGCCTCGTATAACTACGCATTGACACAAATAATAAGACCATCATCTATAACACATTGAGACAATTAATAAGATCGTAGCATTTATATATACTTGCAATTTTTTGCTGTAAGCGTGCATATCCCAAACGCCCTTTTTTGTATGGATACGTGGGTTTTAATGCTCTTTGGCGATTTGTGTCACTCACTTTCTTGAAATCATCGTCTATTTGTTTTCCTACAAAATCATCCCATTCTTTAAGTGTAATGAAGTTCCAATACTTCCTTGGACATTCTGCTTTAACAAAATTTTCTTGCTCATCCGTAAGAAACTTGTTTGTTAAAAAAGATCTCCACCCTCTGCGTCTTTTTCCGGCCAATTGAAGACAATACTTTTTTCGGTTATCTTAAATGTTAAAAGACCTCTACGAAAAAACATACGCATAGAGTGTGTTAGTATAAGTAATTTAAACACATTATCGTCAACAAAAAGCAAATAACAACAATCATATATGGTACCTTTATCTCAGTCCAAATTCTCTTTTTACCATAATCCAACTCTTATTTAGTCCATCTATCAGAGGTGATTGGAATGTGCATACTAACAAGTGTATCAATGTAGCTTGTCAACTTTGCACCATTAGGCTCAATTAGTTGGTTATCATCATTCCAATTTACATCATATTTTACTCCTTTATCTCTATCACAAAGGATTCCCTTCATAATAGTTATGCCTCGTGTAATTTCTATCTTTGAAGAAGTCTGATCTGGAGCATTTGTATCTTGTGAGTTTTCTTGATTACTAGCCATTTGACCTGTAATGAAGAAAAAATAAAAATGAAATGACAAATATAAAAATCCATAATATATAATCCATATATTGAATATATATAAAATGGCATATATTTAAATTTTATCGAATGATATAGGCTATAATTATACTATTACCTTTTTCACTAACATCTCTTTCTTTTCTTGGTAGGAATATGTTATACTCGTATCTTAACAACGCGGACGGTTGGATTGATCCAAATACCCTCATTATGATCATTTCTAATATATGATTCATTCGCTATAATATTCTCATCTTGATCATTTCTAGTAAACGATTCAATCTCAACATTGTTGTTGTTGTGAATTAAATGCCAATAACGAAGTATAATACAAGGAACAAATAAAGAAAAAGGAAGAAGAAGAATACAAGAATTGGTTATAACTGTTATTCTTTTACTTTCTCTTAGAAAACATGATTACAAGTTTACAAGAATAACAAATAACCTCTCTCACCCTAAATTAGAATTTGCAGCATACAATGATGAGAGACTAGTATGCTATTTATAATAAAACCTACCATACTAACTAATGGGCTTTTTCCACAGGTCCCATTACACAAGATAACTTAATAAACAAGCTAACTTAACAAATTAGGGTTTAAACACTAAAACCTAATTTAACATGCTAACAACCCTAGCATCTTCGACACCAGCATATGAACAACCTTCGACTTCATGCTTAATCCTGTCAAACCAAGAAGCTACCCTTTGACTATACTAGAGTTCGATCCAATATCTCACAAATACCCATCTTGGACCTAACTCTACAACATCAAGGGAACAAACTAGCTTTCTTCATGCAGCTTTATCAACTGCATACAGTGGAAAAACTTGCAACTCGGCAATGACTTGGTGATCATTGAAGGATAGAAAAACACTTAGAAAGGGGGTTTGAATAAGTGTAACTTTAAAAACTCTTAAGATAAAAACAATTGCACAATGATTTTTATCTTGGTTCGTTGTTAACGAAACTACTCCAATCCACCCCCTTAGAGTGATTTACCTCACCTGAGGATTTAATCCACTAATCAACCTTGAATACAATGGTTTTCCACTTAGATACCTTCTAAGTCTTCTAGAGTATTCTGATCACACCTTGATCACTCGAGGAACCTTTTACAAATTAATGTAAACAAATTCTTACAAGAGTATTACAATGCTTCTTAATAAGCTATAATCACAACTGTGATATTTCTCTTAAGTTTAAGCTTAATCTCACTAAGATATTAAAATAGTAATGAAGTGAGGTTAAAGATGAAGTTTTGAGAGCTTTTCACTTTGACAGTGTTTCTATATGTTTGCATAGAGTGTTGTATTCAGCTTCTCATCAGAACTTCTATTTATAGGCGTTTTGAGAAGATGACCGTTGGGAGCATTTAATGCGTTGCGTGTTCCGTACAGCATTGCATTTAATGTTTCACTCTTTTGTCAACTACCTCGAGCCTTGCTTTTCCTGCTTTAACTGACTTTGCCTTTAATAGCTTCTAACGTTCCTTTTGTCAGTCAGCGTAGCCTGCCATCTTGTACTTGCTTCTGATCTGATGTTTGTACATACAACATTTGAATATATCAGAGTCAAATAGCTTGGTGCAGAGCATCTTCTTGTCTTCTGACCTTGAAGTGCTTCAAGCGTGATACCATGAGAACTTCAGTGCTTCTGCTTCTAATCTCAAGTTCTTCTGATGCTTCAATAGACCATGTTCTGATTCTGCTTGACCATCTTCTGATGTCTTGCGAGAGCATGTTCTGATGTTGCATGCTGAACCTTCTGAGTCAGTGCTTCTTGCGCTGATTTTGTGCATACTCTTTATATATTTCCTGAAATGGAAATTGCATAGGATTAGAGTACCACATTGTCTTAAGCAAAATTCATATACATTATTATCATCAAAACTAAGAATATTGATCAGAACAATTCTTGTTCTAACAATCTCCCCCTTTTTGATGATGACAAAAACATATATAATTGATATGAATTTGCAATCAGAATCACAGATGACTTAAGACAATTACACAGTTATAGCTTAAGCATATAAACATAATGTGTGAATATGTCTCCCCCTGAGATCAACAATCTCCCCCTGAGATTAACAATCCCCCCCTGAAATAAATACTGGAAGAATTTAAAAAATAAAATACTTCCCTGAGTATTTTCCATTTCAGTTGAGACGTTCACATTTGCTTAAACATTAGATCATTCAGAGCTTCTGCTTCTTGCTTCCATAGGATAGCTTCAGAGCTTTGAATTTCTTCTTAAATCATTGCATGCTTTGATTGTATCAGAACATTCTTGAATGTACCAGAGCATCATCAGAGCATCTTTACATCCTGAAATGTTTCAGAACAAGCTATACGACAAAAGTCAGAGCATGAATGAGTCAGAATCATTCTTTTAAGAAGGAACATGTATCAGAGCAACAACTCTAGTAAGTTCTTAAAAGAAATATATATCAGAACATATAAGGGATAAGAATGTGTTAGATCATATTCTTCCACGAGAATATCAGAACATTCTTCCTTCTTGCTTCTGATCTTGAAGCTTCACAGCACTAAGCTTGCTTCAATTTCCATGATTCTTTTACAGAATTGCATTTCCCATGTATTTGCTTCTCATGTTGAGCTTTTTCAGAATATCTTCAATCCTGCAAAAATCTCAAAGACATAGATCTTGCAAATAGTGTTAGAAATGTTGAGACTTACTCCCAGCAACTGATATAGTAAATCAAATCAATAATCACGTTTTCTCCCCCTTTTATCATAACATCAAAAAGCATAAAAGATTCAGATGAAAAACAAAAAATATGAGAGAAGAAGATAATATTTCATTGATTCAACAAAATATCAGAAGATACAGAAGGAGATGCAAGAAACAAATGCAAGAAACAAGAGACAGCTAAGACCAAAGGACTACGACTAGCCTAGCTTAGAAACTATCTTGGCTAGAAGGTCGTGAATCTCAGAGGTGCTTTCAGTATGCTTCTTCATGAAGGTTCTGAATTCCTCATGCGTTTCCTCATGCTTATCCAACCGAGAAGCTAGAGCATCTTGGTTCTGTTGAAGAGCCTTGACAGCGTTCACCAGAACAGAAGGTCCAACAGAAGAAGCTTCATAGCTATCGTTCAGAGGGATAGCATTTCCAGCAGCAGCATCTAATATCAGAACATCATCTTGATTTTCCTCAACAGGAACTTTCTCAGCATGATGATTCTCAGCACTTTGTTTCTCAGCATCAGCTTCTGACATAGAAGCATCTTCAAAATATTCTGGAGTAGGGATCTCAGAATCTTTATTCTCCAGAGCCTTAAAAATCTCAGCCAGATTCTTTGGAGGGATGGGAGCAGCAACTTCTGAAGAATATTCAACTTCTGGATATACCATATCTGGTGCTTTCTCAAAGGGATTCTCCCTTAGCCAGTTGAATATAGACGGAAAGTCTCCAATCAGAACAGAATATCAGGGCTTCCATATGACCATGGCAAGACAGGGCTCATCTTCCAACTCGTCTACGAACTTCTTCTCCTCAAGAGATCTCCAATTTCTGATGGGATGATAGTACCTACCATCATCAGCTTCCAAAAGACAACCAGAAGAACCAGATGCTTCAGCCACGCATCTCCTCTGGATGTTCATAGCATCAACCTGAAAATCCCTTCTAAAGATTCTCCATAATCTCCGAGTAGCAGCTTGATCCATCTTGGAGTCATAAGCAGCTCTCAAGGTTTCCATCCTCTTTCTGAACGTAAGCTTAAACAACTCAAAGTCAACATCAATAGGTGGTTCAGGAGGGTTGAAGGTGAATTTATAGTCAGGATACAGAAGGCAGTAGGGTTTGGATTTTCTTAAGGGTAAAGAATGGATTAGAGAAGGAGTAGAATCTGTGGTGAAAGTGGATGAAGATGGAATATCAGAAGGTGTTGAGGGAATGATATTTAATAGTTCAGGGTTCAGAATATGGGTAGAAGGAGGTGGTTGAAAACTGTTTGAGGAGGGGGAAGAATTTTGGGGTTCAGAAGATGGAGGCTTTTTCTGAGAGGAACGAGCAGCATTCAATGCACGGAAAGATTCCCTGATGCGCTTCTCTTGATATTCTTTGGAATTAACCTTGAGAGGATCATAGGGCAGCTTTGGCTTATTAGCTGGCTTGGATTCTGCTTCCGAAGCTTTTCTTTTCAATCTCTTTTTTATCTTCTTCTGTTCTTTCTTCTTTAACTCAGCCAGAGATGGAAGAGTTCGTCCTCTGATCCACGCAGGATCAACAGAAGATTGAGCAATGACACAGTTCTTCAAATAGCGCTTAACAGATTTGTCAAGCTCTTCTTTGAACAGTTGTGAAAAACCCTCAACAGGAGTTCTTCTGGTCAGAATATCTGGAAATATTCTTGGAACAGAAGTTACCTTCTCAATCAGAAGCATCCGTTGTAGATCAAAGGCATTCAGAACATGTCCTTGAATGACAGATAAGAACTTGGGCGTACCAACAGCTTTAAGAACATCCATCAAGTAACTCTCTGCCAGAATATCTGAGATTATTCTAGCAAGAGGAATAGTGTTCTTCTTGAAATCAGGATACTTCTTGCGTTCTTCATCTCTTGATTCTTCAATATTTGTCTTCAAATGTTGAAATAGAATGTTTGAGAGATTAACCTGAGTACCATTTCCAATGCAGTAAAGTGCATACTTCTGATCCTGAATCATATAAGTAGCAGCCATAGATCTCTTTCTATGATAAAGAGTTCCCAGAAGAATTTCAGCCCACACTCTGTAGACAGGCTTCAACGAAGTAGTTTGATTTAGTGAAGATCTGAAAGCAGCTAATTCCCTATCAACTTTCTCCCAATCAATTCTACCAAGAAGAGCACATGTGATTCCTTCTGAATCATCAAGGCTATAGAGCTTCCTAATCATTTTCTCAGTCACAACAACTTCATGCCCTAGAACGAAGGAGATGATAGCAGTTGGAGTAACTGTTTCATACGTCCGGAAATCCATTACCAAGAGTGGATAAACTGGTCCAACCAATCTTTCAAAATAAGTTGACCAATCCTGAGTCAACATTGCATCTTTGATTTTGAAACCGTGTTCCAACAGGCTTTCAAAATCCACCATTGTTTCACACAAGACTTCCAATTCGCCATACGGAATGGAACATGTCTTCAGAGGACTATAACCATATTTGCGTTGAACAAGATGTGCTGAAGACATTTTTGGTTGAGCACTTGTAGATGAAAGCATGAATAACTTCTGAGATTTGGTTTAGAACTATGGTTTATGCAATCAAAGAGAAAGAGAGAGATGAACGAAAGAGACAATGAATGAGGAGAGAGAATGTAAAGAGATGAATGGATATGAAGATGAGTTTAAATAGAAACGGATTTGAAATGAAATGCAATGTGTGTTTGAATGAATATGATTACGGAAAAACATAGAATCAATTGCATTTAATGAGAAATGACGTTAGGAGAGATTATGTAATATTTGAAATGATTTGCACAGTTACCTAGGCCGGCGTCTCCTCAACTGCACGCGTGCTTGTCCAAATAGAGTGAACACGTGTTCAACATCTGGAAAGCTGGTGACAGCTGTTTTGCTTTAAAAGAACTTCTAAATCAACTTAGATAATGAAACGTTAGTAATAATAGAATCAGAACTTCTAATTGATTAGTATCAGAACTTCTTATAAGAAGATAAAACAGAATCATTTCAGAACTAATCCATACATCAGAACTTCTCATCTTCTCATTCTGGGCATAAATCCATACTGATATTCTTCAGAATGAACTTAAACCTATCTTCAGCAAAGGGTTTTGTAAAGATATCATCCCATTGATGGTCTATATCAACAAAGTTCTAAGATAGAACACCCTTCTGAACATAGTCCCTAATGAAATGATGTTTGATCTCAATGTGTTTAGCTTTGGAATGTAAGATAGGATTCTTAGATAAACATGTAGCAAAATTATTATCACAAAAGATAGGAATGTTACTCTCATATATCTGATAATCCTCTAGCTGACTCTTCATCCAGAGCATCTGTGTACTACATCTAGCAGCAGCAACATATTCTGCTTCTGTAGTAGAGAGAGCAATGGTAGCTTGCTTCTTGCTGTACCAGGAGATCAAATGACTTCCAAGAAATTGACAACTTCCAGAAGTACTCTTTCTTTCAATTCTATCTCCAGCGTAATCAGCATCACAATATCCTACTAAGTCGTACTCTTTAGATCTTCTGTAGACTAAACCAACATTAGTAGTACCTTTCAGTTACCTCATAATTCTCTTAATAGTTGTTAAGTGAGATTCTCTAGGATCTGATTGGAATCTTGCATAGAGACAAACACTGAATAAAATATCAGGTCTAGAAGCAATAAGATATAAAAGAGATCCAATCATACCTCTGTACAACTTCTGATCTACCTTCTTACTTACCTCATCCTTACCTAAGATACACGTTGGATGCATAGGAGTTTTTGCTTCTTTGCTTTCAGAAAGATTAAACTTCTTCAGAAGTTCTTTCACATACTTGGTTTGGTGAACATACATTCCTTCTGATGTTTGATTGATCTGGATCCCAAGGAAGTACTTGAGTTCTCCCATCATGCTCATTTCAAACTCAGCCTGCATAGACTTAGCAAACTCCTTTCCAAGTGTAGCATTAGATGTTCCAAATATAATATCATCAACATAAATTTGGCAAATAAGAAGATCCTTTTTAAAGGTTTTACAAAAGAGAGTAGTATCCACTTTTCCTCTAGTGAAACCATTATCCAGAAGGAAAGAACTTAATCTTTCATACCAAGCTCTAGGAGCTTGCTTCAATCCGTATAATGATTTCTTTAGTTTAAAAACATGATTTGGAGACCTAGAGTCTTCAAAACCAGGAGGTTGGTGGACATAGACTTCCTCATCTATATAACCATTTAAGAAGGCACTCTTAACATCCATCTGATATAGAGTCATGTTATGTTGAGTGGCAAAAGAAATCAATAAGCGAATAGATTCTAACCTGGCCACCGGTGAAAAGGTTTCTGTATAGTCTATACCTTCTTGCTGACTATAACCCTGAGCAACCAGTCTGGCTTTGTTTCTTACAACTTCTCCTTTTTCGCTTAGCTTGTTTCTCAAGACCCACTTTGTACCAATAATGTTAAATCCTTTAGGTCTAGGAACAAGATCCCATACATCATTCCTTCTAAACTGATTTAGTTCTTCTTGCATGGCAATTATCCAGTCTGCATCTTCTAGAGCTTGATCAACAGAAGTTGGCTCGATCAAAGAAACAAGACCTAATTGACATTCTGCATTGTTCTTAAGGAATGCTCTTGTTCTGATAGGATCATCCTTCTTTCCAAGAATGACATCTTCTGAGTGAGCAGATGTGAGTCTAGAAGATCTTCTGACTGTTGGCTCTTTAGAAATTCTGAGATTCTCTAAAGATGCAGCAACTTGATCTTCTGATCCTTTGCTTCTGAGATCTTCAGCTTCTGATACTTTGCTTCTTGGTTCTTCAGCTTCTGAAATTGAGATATCTATATCTGCAAAATTCTCAAACTGCTTTGGCTTTTCAAGACCAAGCTTATCATCAAACCTGATATTGATTGATTCTTCTACAACCAATGTTTCAGTATTGTATACTCTGTAGCCTTTAGAGCATTCAGAATATCCAAGAAGGAAACACTTATGTGCCTTAGAATCAAACTTACCAAGATGATCTTTAGTATTCAGAATGAAACAAACACATCCAAAAGGATGAAAATATGAAATGTTGGGCTTTCTGTTCTTCCACAATTCATAAGGAGTCTTATTAAGAATAGGTCTTATAGAGATTCTATTCTGAATATAGCATGCAGTGTTTATTGCTTCTGCTCAGAAATGCTTAGCCATATTGGTTTCATTGATCATGGTTCTGACCATTTCTTGTAGAGTCCTATTCTTTCGCTCTACAACTCCATTTTGCTGTGGAGTTCTAGGGCAAGAGAAATCATGGGCAATACCATTTTCTTTGAAGAACTCCTCAAAGAATCTGTTCTCAAATTCGCCACCATGATCACTTCTGACCTTTATGATTTTGCACTCCTTCTCAGATTGAATCTGAGTGTAGAATTCAAAGAACACTGAATGAGACTCATCCTTGTGCTTTAAGAACTTTACCCATGTCCAGCGACTTTAATCATCTCCGATGACTAATCCATATTTCTTCCCTCTGACAGATGCTGTTTTGACTGGGCCAAACAGATCAATGTGCAGAAGTTCTAGCGGCCTAGAGGAAGAAACAACATTCTTAGACTTGAATGCAGGTTTGGAAAACTTTCCCTTCTGACATGCTTCGCAAAGAGCATCTGATATATATTTCAGATTTGGGAGACCTCTGACCAGATTTAGTTTGTTAATCTGAGAAATCTTTCTCAAACTAGCATGGCATAATCTTCTGTGCCAGACCCATTGCTCTTCACTAACAGACATAAGACAAGTTACCTTCTGATTCTTAAGATCTTGAAGATCAATCTTGTAAATGTTGTTCTTTCTCTTGCCTGTAAATAGGATTGAGCCATCCTTCTGACTTACAGCCTTGCAAGACTTTTGATTGAAGATTATGTCATAACCATTGTCACTTAATTGACTTATGGACAACAAGTTATGAGCTAATCCATCTACTAGAAGAACATTTGTTATAGAAGGAGAGTTACCAGTACTTATGGTTCTTGAGCCAATTATCTTGCCCTTCTGATCTCCTCCAAACTTAACTTCTCCAGCAGATTTAAGCACCAGGTCTTGGAACATAGACCTTCTTCCCGTCATGTATCGAGAGCACCCAGAGTCCAGGTACCATGACATGCTTTGCTTTTTCTTCTTTGCTGCCAAGGATATTTGCAACAGAAATTATCTTCTCCTTAGGTACCCATAACTTCTTGGGTCCTTTCTTGTTAGTTTTCCTCAAGTTCTGATTGAACTTGGGTTTAGCATGATAAACAACAGGAGGTACAACATGACATTCCTTAGGTTTGGCAGCAAGATGTTTTCTAGGTTGTGTCACATGCTTCTTAGTGTGTGTAACATGAAAGCTTTTGGCATGTGAGGTGAGCCTAATATCATGGGAGTGGCCATACTTGAACTGATCATACAATGGCTTGTATGTGATTTTCATATCATCTACAAGTTCAAGTTTGTATGGGGTATCACCCTCATAACCAATGCCAACTCTCTTGTTTCCAGAAACAGCATATATCATAGAAGCAAGATGACTTCTGCCAATACTTCTAGATAAGAATTTCCTGAAACTCAAGTCATATTCTTTAAGAATATGGTTCAAGCTTGGAATAGATTCTTCTTAACCAGAAGATGACTCAGCATCTTTGGATAGTTTTAAAACTTTTTCTAAAAGTTCAGAATTTTCTAATTCAAGCTTCTTAGTTTCAGATACAAAGAGCTTTCTCAGCTTTTTGTACTTGATACTAAGCTTAGCATTGATTTCAAGAATTTCAGGTAAACTGGAAGCGAGTTCTTCTCTAGATAGATCAGAAAATACCTCTTCAGAGTCAGATTTTGATTTTGATGTAGATTCTGCTTCATCATCCACAGTTGCCATCAGCGCAATGTTAGCCTGCTCGCCTTCAGAGTCTGATTCTGATTCTGATGAATCTAAATCATCCCAAATAGCCATAAGACCTTTCTTCTTATGAAACTTCTTCTTGGGCTTCTCCTTCTAAAGCTTTGGACACTCACTCTTGTAGTGACCTGGCTCATTGCACTCGAAGCATGTGACCTTCTTCTTGTCATATCTTCTGCTTCTAGAAGATTCTCCTTTTTCAAGCTTCTTAGAACTTTTGAAGTTCTTGAACTTCCTATGCTTGCTCTTCCATAGTTGGTTTACCCTTCTGGATATCATGGACAGTTCATCTTCTTCTTCTAATTCTGATTTTTCAGAATCTTCTTCTTCAGCCTGAAAAGCGTTAGTGCATTTTTTATAATTAGATTTTAATGCAATAGACTTACCTTTCTTCTGAGGTTCATTTGCATCCAGCTCTATTTCATGGCTTCTTAAAGCGCTGATCACTGGATGTTTGCTATCTTGAGTGCAGTCACCATTGGGCCCCATCTTCTGGGCAAGCTTCTGATGATCTTCTTGACATGATCAGCTTTAGTATATCCCTTGTCAAGAACTCTCAATCCAGCAGTTAGCGTTTGAAATCTTGAGAACATTTTCTCAATGTTTTCCTCATCCTCCATCTTGAAGGCTTCATATTTCTGGATCAAGGCAAGAGCTTTATTCTCCTTGACTTGGGCATTTCCCTCATGAGTCATTTTCAATGATTCATATATATCGTGGGCAGTTTCCCTGTTAGATATCTTCTCATATTCAGCGTGAGAGATAGCATTCAACAAAATTGTCCTTGACTTGTGATGATTTTTGAATTGCTTCTTTTGATCATCACTCATTTCTTGTCTTGTCAGCTTTACACCGCTAGCTTTCACTGGATGTTTGTAACCATCCACCAGAAGATCCCATAAGTCACCATCTAAACAAAGAAAGTAACTTTCAAGTTTATCTTTCCAATATTCAAAGTTTTCACCATCAAATACTGGTGGTCTAGTGTAACCATTGTTACCATTTCCATTGTATTGCTCAGCAGAGCCAGATGTAGATGTAGTTGTTGGAATTTCACCAGCCATCTAAACTTTGTGTTTTTCTCTTCCTGAATCTTTTCTAACACGGTTAAGTGTTTGCACCTTAGAACCGGCGCTCTGACGCCAATTGAAGGATAGAAAAACACTTAGAAAGGGGGGTTTGAATAAGTGTAACTTTAAAAACTCTTAAGATAAAAACAATTGCACAATGATTTTTATCCTGGTTCAATGTTAACGAAACTACTCCAGTCCGCCCCCTTAGAGTGATTTACCTCACCTGAGGATTTAATCCACTAATCAACCTTGATTACAATGGTTTTCCACTTAGATACCTTCTAAGTCTTCTAGAGTATTCTGATCACACCTTGATCACTCTAGGAACCTTTTACAAATTAATGTAAACAAATTCTTACAAGAGTATTACAATGCTTCTTAATAAGCTATAATCACAACTGTGATATTTCTCTTAAGTTTAAGCTTAATCTCACTAAGATATTACAAAAGTAATGAAGTGAGGTTGAAGATGAAGTTTTGAGAGCTTTTCACTTTGACAGCGTTTCTGTATGTTTGCATAGAGTGTTGTATTCAGCTTCTCATCAGAACTTCTATTTATAGGCGTTTTGAGAAGATGACCGTTGGGAGTATTTAATGCGTTGCGTGATCCGTACAGCATTGCATTTAATGTTTCACTCTTTTGTCAACTACCTCGAGCCTTGCTTTTCCTGCTTTAACTGACTTTGCCTTTAATAGCTTCTAACGTTCCTTTTGTTAGTCAACATAGCCTGCCATCTTTTACTAGCTTCTGATCTGATGTTTGTACATACAACGTTTGAATATATCAGAGTCAAACAACTTGGTGCAGAGAATCTTCTTGTCTTCTCACCTTGAAGTGCTTCAAGCGTGATACCATGAGAACTTCAGGGCTTCTGCTTTTGATCTCAAGTTCTTCTGATGCTTCAATAGACCATGTTCTGATTCTGCTTGACCATCTTCTGATGTCTTGCGAGAGCATGTTCTAATGTTGCATGCTGAACCTTCTGAGTCAGTGCTTCTTGCGCTGATTTTGTGCATACTCTTTATATATTTCCTGAAATGGAAATTGCATAGGATTAGAGTACCATATTGTCTTAAGAAAAATTCATACACATTGTTATCATCAAAACTAAGAATATTGATCAGAACAATTCTTGTTCTGACAATCATATCAGCAACGTTGTGATATGTCGAAACCTTCAGCACTTGGGCTTTCCACGCTTGATTACTCCTCTGACGAAATGCAACCTCACATCAATGTGCTTAGTTCGCTCATGATATGCTGAGTTCTTCGACAGGTGTATTGCACTTTGAATATCACATTTAACAGCGATACCTCGACCTTGAAGTTTCAGCTCCTTTGCAAAACCTTCAAGCCACAATGCTTATTTCACAACTTCGATTAAGGCCATATACTCCGCTTCTGTGGTTGATAGAGCAAGAATCTTCTGAAGTGTTTCTTTCCAACTGATTGCAGTGCCAAACATAGTGAAAACATATCCAGAAATAGATTTTCTGGAATCCATACAACCTGCATAATCAGAATCGACATATCCTTCGATTATTACTTTACTATCTTTACCCAAGGCTCCCCCATAAATTAGGACCCTATTCAGAGACCCATTTATGTACTTTAAAATCCACTTTAATGCTTGCCAGTGAGCCTTTCTAGGATTCGCCATGTACTTGCTTACAAGACTTACTGCATATGCTATGTCGGGTTTAGTACAGACCATAACATACATCAAAGAACCAACTATATTAGCATATGGGATGCTATTCATATAGGCTCTTTCGACATCAGTACTGGGACACTGATCAATACTTAGCTTGAATTGAGGGTTTGTCGGAGTCACAACTGGCTTCGAATTCGACATACCAAACTTTTCGAGAATCTTTCATAGATATGCCTCTTGAGATAAGCATAACTTTGACTTCTTTCTATCTCTTCGAATGTCAATTCAAAGAATCCTGGAAGCAGCTCCCAGATCCTTCATATCGGACTCCATATTGAGTTCAGCCTTCACCCTCATCACATCTTCGACATTGTTGCTTGCTATGAGAACATCATCCAAATAAAGCAACAAAATAACAAATGGATTACCAAGTCGAAATCTGAAGTAAACACAATGGTCGAACTGGCTTCTAACAAAACTTATGTGTTCCATGAACTTGTCGAACCTCCTATTCCATTGTCGAGGAGATTGTTTTAGCCCATGTAAAGATCTCTTTAGCTTGCACACATAATCTTACTTCCCTATTTCGACATACCCTTCAGGTTGCCTCGTCAGGATCGTTTCATCTAGATCACCTACAAGAACGCAGTCTTCAAATCCATCTGTTCCAGTTCAAGATCGAACTGTGCCACCATGGCAAGCAACATTCAAATGGACCTATGCTTCACAACAGGAGAAAACACATCATTGGAGTCGACACCTTCTTTCTGAGTGAAACCCCTTGCAACTAACCTTTCCTTGTATCTTTTCGCGTCACTCCTTCGATTCCTTCCTTAATTTTGAAAATCTATTTACAGTTGACTAACATTGATCCAGTAGGTTTCTTGATCAGTTCCCAGGTGTGATTATCATGAAGAAATTTCATCTCATCATTCATGTCCTTCAGCCATTCAGTCTTCTTTCGACTCCTCATAACTTTCTTATAGTCCCTAGGTTCTTCGTCTAGAACCACACTTGCAGAGATTAAGGCATAAGCTATAAGATTTGCATACCCAAGTCTCTGAGATGGCTTGATGACTCTTCTCGACCTATCTCTTGATAATAGATAGTCATGGACAGTTTCCTCAACTTCCTCAGCATCTTCTACTTCTTCTCCGACTTCATCTGGGATATGCAATTCAGCATCAACATGCTCCGCCTCAACAGGAATCTCTACCTGTTCCAGCTCTTCTGCACTTCGACCATCATCATCATCATCAATTTTCTTGAAATCCATCTCAGCTTCATTGAAAACTACATCTCGACTGGTGATACACCTCTTGTGACCTGGCTCTAGGCACTATAGCCTATATAAGCTTTGACTCCTTCAGGGTATCCCATGAACATGCATTTAAGAGCTCCAGGTTCGACCTTGTCTTGCCTAATGTGAACATAGGCAACACAGCTAAATACTCTAAGTTTGTCGAGATCTGGTGGATGTTCTGACTAGAGGTGTCAATTTAGGGGGCCAAAAATTTTGAGCACTAGCCCACTTAATGAGGGGGCCTAAAAATATCTAAGAATAATGAGCCCCTAAACATATAGGCCCCAAAAATATAAGGCCCTGAAATTTAGAATGGGGCCTTAGGCCCCTAAATAAAAAATTAATAGTTTTAAAAAAAAATTAATCGCTACAAGACAAAATATACTCCCAGCCACTCAAACTCAGCCACGTATTCCCCCATTATCTAAAACAAACGAATCAACTAAAAAAAAAGGAAAATATGAGACCCAAGGCTTTCATCATTTCAGTAAAACAAAATATATATATATATATATATATATATATATATATATATATATATATATATATATATATATATATATATATATATATATATACACCCCAGCCACTAATTGACGTGGCTAATCACCCTTACCCACCATAAACAAAAGTGAATGTGCCTAAGAAATTAAAATGGGCTTCACTTAAATCTCATGGATCAATCACAAAGCTTCTATCCCATAATACTTACGTGAACAGTAAAGCTGCAACATTCATCTTCTTCTCCGAAGAAATCGGATCGTCATCTACGGCAGCGACGATCACATTCATTATAACTGAATCCATCGGGAACAGCAAGAAATCACAACACCGAAAATGAATCCGAAAAACGAAGCAATCTGTGTAAAATTACTGTAGAGATGCAATTTTTGAAATAGAATAGGGCCCCTTCAATAGGGCCCAAAAATAACATATTTACTAAGGGGCCTAAAACTATAGGGCCTGAAAATTTTTTCATTAAGAGGGGGCTTAATAAAGTGGGGTTTTAGTGGGGACAAAAAATTGGGGCTTTGAAAAATTGTGCTTTGAAAAAACTGACTTTTTTAATTGTTGCGGTTAGCAAGAGTCGCCACTAACTTTTATTTTATCCAATTAGAAAGGCTAAAAGAACAGAAAAAGACCTTTTAAAAGACTTTGAGTTCGGGGGATAAGTTATACAAAGGGAAGGTGTAAGCACCCTTTATATCCATGGTTATCCATGGACTCTTAATTTCTTAGCTCACTTGTTTGTTTGAATTGTTTGTTTTGTTTGAAGAGTGTCGTGTGTGATTAGATAAGCGTAGCCTTTTGGAAATCGTTTTGAAAAGGAGGTGTGAAAAGCATTTGAAAGTGTGATTTGAATGTGAGTAAGCAATTGAGAACTACCTACCCTAAGTTTGTCTTTCTTGTTCTTTAAGTCTTTCGTTTGAAAGGGCTATCCATACCATAAAGAGGACAGGTAGTCCCTTCATTGGATTTGAAAAGGGTAATCGGAATTATCATTTGCCATAAGACTGTCCCTACCATAAAGAGGGCAGGTAGTCTTTAGGGAAGGATATAATAGTCATTTTAGGCAACCAATGAGGATACCTTAGCATTCAAAGGGATGATCATCATTTTAACATAGGCAACCTCGAGGGACAATATCATATACATTGTAGGCAATATCGAAGGGACTTATGATCTTTTGATGATGATTATGAACTGAGGGCAACATTTGCTAAGGCATCCTCGTATTTGAGGGACTTGACTATTTTTGTTGAAGGCAGCATAAGAAAGGTTACCATAAAGGTTTGTGTGTGCAACAATCAAGTGATTCAATTCAGTTATTTTATCTTATAATTAGTGATTTATGTTCAATTGGCAGGCTTATCACTCCCTAGGTTACTAACCACGCAGTATAAGAAAGACAGAAATATAAATGCGGAAAGTAAAGTCCTACGCTATTACAAGGCTTCGGGTGGGGGATTACATAGCCAAAAACCCGTGGACAGAAAAATAAAAAGGCGGAAAATAAAGGCCAAAATTAAAGGCATGAATATAAACCCTAATTACTATTACAAGAAAACTTATTGCGACCTATACATAATTTCTAGAATTGAAATGGCGGAAGATAAAAGGTAAACTAAACCTACAGTTAATGGGCAACACCTACCTTAAGGTTTCTAGGGTTACCTATGGTTTGTGAAGTTTAAGGATAAACCTAATTGTAATCCTAAAATTAAAATCTAGACCTATTTAAATTAAGAAATTAATACTAATTATTTAACCTAAAAAATTAGCCTAATTCTGATTAAATTAATCCTAATTATTTAACCTATTTTTAATTAATTAACCCTAATTTAAATTAATTATCCTAATTTAATTAATTAACCTAAATTAATAACCTAATTCATATTAACTTAAAATTAACTAAATTAATCCTAATTATAAAATTTTAGGTTGGTTGATTTAATCAAAATTAAAAAGAAAGTTATTTAAAACAAAAACATAAAAATAAAAAAATAAAAATAGAGAGGAATAAAACAAACAGGCGCTGATCAAGTGTGGCAGCCCCCCGAATGACTACGATGGACATGCGCTTTCTAGAACCCTTGGATCAATCCTTCTGTGAATCTGGTGGTGGAGATTTGAGGGTGTATGGTGCCCGCCTGTGTGTGAAACGCGTGCGATCTGAAAGCTATATAATTCAGAAAAATTAGTTAAAAGAAAGGGGAGGCGCTGGGGATCGAACCCGATCCTCTTAAATCAAAAGCTCCTTTTGCCAACCGGAATGTAGCTTAATGATGTAAACAAACGGAATGAAATTATTAACATAGCGTTAAAACTGTGTAATGAGAATTTAAACCAAATTCCAACGTGGGCCCAACAATTAGTGGCGTGGCAAATCAAAACAGGATAGAGAATCTAAACTTCTTTGACCAGCCAATCAGCGCGCGGTCAACAATTCAAGAACACTGTTCATCGTCTCTTTCACCAAATTAGCTAGGAATTTGCTTCGCCTTTTGCTCCGAATTTCATCACCATTTTGGTAGCAAATCCTGGATCTTCCAAACCTACAAAACCTAGCGAATAAACAAGAACGAAGAACCCTACCCCCCTAATTAGAGGGCTGCAAGTTCGATGGCGCCTTTGTCTTAGCTTAAAACCTCTTGTGCACAGAGATACGAACAACACACAAGATGTGCCCTAACAATGGCAAATCCTTCCCTATGCGTCATGGCTCTGATATAACTCCCCAGACCTGTTCTAATTTACTCAACAAACTCGAATATGTGGTCAATTTCACATAAAATACGTTGAATCATAAAGAATGAAACTCACCTATAAGATGGCATGAACATGATGTGTGCGTTTCGGGCACCATGAGAGTTGGAGATTGATTTAATCATACTCTTTGAGACTCCAGGAATGGATTGAAACGGTTAGAAAGGCTCGAGGGTGGCTGCAACTTGTTTTACGAATTGCCCTAGTTTTTGAGAATTTTTGGAAGCTTTGAATCCTTGTCTTGATTTCAATTTTCTCGTCCCCCAACTTATGATATTGTTGTGCTATTTATAAGGACTTTTTTTAGGTCCAAAGGAGTGGAAGCAATCAATCATTGGCATGTGAGAATATTTGATTGGACATTAGTGCAAATCTTTCTATTTTTGAAACCTATCTCTTTCCAATCTTCTTGAACGAAATTTGATGAGATTATATGTTATTTGATGATTGATTATGATTGGAATCAAGAGCCAAATCAAATCTTTGATTTTTTTGCTTGATTTATTTGAGTTTAATCACTTTTAAATGAATAAAAAATTAATAATAAATCAAATAAATTCTCTAAATTCGTGGCAATTGGATTTGAAGTCTTGGATAACTTGAGGATCAAGATTGAAGCAAAAGAGATTGGGCCCATTTGCCAGAAAACTCTTTTTGAAGCATATTTGCTTCACATTTTTCACTCAAATTTGTCCAACTTTGACAAGGCATATCTCCCTCAATTTTTAAGAAATGGAAGAGTTCTAGGACTTTTTGGAAAGCTAAAGATGTCATCTACAATCCTTTTTGGAACATTTTTTCCATTTGGAGATTTTATCTTGATTATATGGGCTTTGACAAAAAACTGCTTTTGGTTGACTTTCAAAAAGGACCTATAATCTTTTGGACCATATCTCTCAAATGAAGCATTTCTGGCCTTGTCATTAGAGAGACAATGTTGTAGAGAATTCAATTTCCTTCAAAATAGGCTTTTGTTGGGAAAATTTTGATGAACCATGTGAAAGTTATGGCTGGTCAAAGTTCGGTTGACCTTTAGGTCAAAACCCCTAATTTAGAAACTTTGGGTTTTGTTGATTTCTGAACTTTCCTTTATGAATCATGATCAACCCTTGATCAAATGATGAATGTTACTTCAAAATGTTGATGTTGACCAAAAATCAGGAGTTTTGACTGTGATTTTGACCACAGTTGACTTTTAGGTCAAACTAGTCGACTGTTGACTATCTGAGCAGTTGACTGATCAAACTCGTGAGTCAGAGCTTAAAACTTGGCATGAGGATCCTATGAGGCATATGAGAGGCCATGGGATACATTTGAGGTCTTAGAACTTGATTTGATCTTGAGAGAAGAAAAACCCTAGTTAGAGGCTTGTTGCTTAGGAGAGAGATAGACAGGCTTATTTCTCAGTGATTGAGCCAAAATATTTTAAAATATGATGGGCATATTTTGGAGTATGACACCACCCATCCTAGATGGCTCTAACTATGACTACTGGAAACCTCGTATGATAGTAGTCATAAAGTCTGTGGACAGCAAGGCCTGGAGAGCTGTGGAAAGCGGATGGAAACATCCTGAGAAGATTATGGAAGATGGAACCCTTGTTCTAATTCTTGAAACTCAATGGAGAAAAACTGAAGAAGAGCTAGCTTTGGAAAATTCCAAGGCCCTAAGTGCCTTGTTCATTGGAATTGACAAGAACATATTCAGGCTTGTGCAACACTGTGAGCTAGCTAAAGAAGCTTGGGATATTCTCAAAACAGCACATGAAGGCACATCCAAGGTAAAGATGTCGAGACTTCAAATGCTTACCACTAAGTTTGAAAATATCAAGATGAAAGAGGATGAAACCATTTATGAATTCTACATGAATTTTCTTGAGATTTCAAATAACTCAGGAGCCTTAGGAGAAAAAATGACTGAGGAAATATTGGTAAGAAAGATCCTCAGATCAATGCCTAAGCGATTTGATATGAAGGTGACTGCCATAGAGGAAGCCCAAGACATCAGCAACATGAAGCTGGACGAACTCATTGGTTCTCTACAAACCTTTGAGTTGAGCATCTGTGAGCCTGTTGAAAAGAAGAACAAAAGCATAGCTTTTGTCTCCAACACAAATGATAATTCAAGAGAAAGTAATGGTGGAAGTGATGAAAATCTATCAGAAGCCATAGCCATGCTTGGAAAACAATTCAACAGTCTTATTAAAAGGGTTGAATTGCTCGAATTTGTTTCAAAAGCGTGACACAAGTTCTGTCTGAAGGAGTTCTAGTATGTCACAGCAATCGGGTGATGCATCTCCTATATCTGACTCAGCAACACTGGAAGAGTCCTCTAACCCTAATAGGATTCTGAAGGTTGTACCTTTAAGGACGATTAGCAGTGACGAAGTAAAGGCCACAAAGCCTAAAACGCCACATGCAAAACGGCCCAAGGAGGGTATTCGTAACAAGGGCGCCAAACCCTTTTCATCCAATACCTTGGAGGAACTTACTAAAGAAGGAACCAGATATGTCAATAAAGTAATTACCAGGATTGTTACACGCATTATAAAGGAAAATCATCAAGTAATTGGGATATCTGTTCCTCTTTAAACCATAATGCCTGATCCCATCAAGAGCACCAGTAAGTCTGAAGTTGCTCACACTTCTGGTTGTGATCCAGCTAAAGAGGAAATCAACAAGGATGGACAAGGAATTGTTGAGAATACCAATGTCAGTGAGGATGTCAATGACATCGAAGATAGTGAGCGCACTAAGGTCAATACTGAAATAGATACCAATGTGGTAGACTTAGATGAGTATTCTGACGACGAGCTACTTGTCTCCCTAAATCCAAGTGTAGCCAACAGGCTAATGACTAGAAGAAAAGGCAAAGCTGTTTCCCAAAGTTCTCCTAAAAAGAGTACACAAGTGAAAAGCCCTATCAAAGATGCTGTCAAAAAGAAGAGTACTTCTGCTGGTCCTATCAAGAGCAGAGCTATGACTAAGAGTACAGGGGTTGGTCCATCAAAATCCTGGAGCAAGGTAGTTCCCAAGAAAAGAAAGGAGCAGGAAATTGTTGAATCTGAGTCTGATGCTGAAGTGGATGTTCTTGATATTACATCAAGGAAGAAGCCTACAACCAGCAGCTTGCTGCAAGTATTCCTGAAGTCCCTATTGACAATGTGTCATTCCACTATGCCTCCAGTGCCAGCCGGTAGAAATATGTGCTCCAAAAGAGACTAGCTGTTGAAAGGGAATTAGCTCTAAATGCCCTTGAGAACAAGGAAGTCTTAGAGCTAATTCAAGAAGTTGGGCTATTGAAGACTATTTGCGATCTTCCCAAGTGTTATGAGAAGCTGGTCAAGGAATTTATGGTGAACCTATCTGAAGATTGTGGAAATAGCAGGAGTGTGGACTTTAGAAAGGTGTTTGTGAGAGGTAAGTGTGTTTCATTCTCTCCTTCTGTGATTAATAAATTCTTAGGAAGAACAGATGTAGCTCAACCTGAGCGTGAAGTGACAGACAACAAAGTTTGTCAAGTGATCACAGCCAAGCAGGTAAACAGCTGGCCCCCGAAAGAGAAACTGACGGCAAGTAAGTTGAGCATCATATATGCAATGCTTCACAAGATAGGAGCATCTAATTGGGTACCAACGAATCACAAGTCCACTATTTCAACTGTTCTTGGCAGATTTATGTATGCTGTAGGAACAAAGGCGAAGTTTGACTATGGAACATATATTTTCGACCAAACTATGAAGCATGCTGGAAGCTTTAGTGTTAAGGGTCCAATTTCCTTTCCATCCATTCTGTGTGGCATAATTCTGACTCAGTATCCCAACATTCTCAATGAGCATGATGTAGTATGCAAAAGAGAGAGCCCTTTGGCTTTCCACTATAAATTGTTTCAGGGTACGCATGTTCCAGACATTGTCATGACATCGGCTGAAACATCCAAGTCTGGAGCATCAGTCAGTAAAGCAGAAGTCATAACAATGTTAAAAGAGACCTGCAAAGAGCTGGAAGCTAGGAAAATATCCCTTGAAAAGATGATAAGCACTCTGGAAATGAATGAGAATGAGGATTTGGCAGATGCTGAAAAGATGGCAGATGAAGATATGGAAGAAGAGAGTACCAGTCCTACTGATGGCGCTGCGAAAGGAAGTTATGTAGACACCTCAAGTGGGTCTGACTCCGGGAAGTAAATGCAGCTGAGGCTCTGTTTTTTTTGTTTTGTTTTGTTGTTTTGCTCGCTTTAGTTTAGATTTGTTTGCATCTTATTCAGTTCATTTTACGTTTTGTTTGAACTTGTTTACATTTTGGGGAGAAGACAGTAGTTTGCTTTGGCAACTTTTATGGCCAAACAGGGGGAGAAGTAGTAATGTCACCCCAGAACAACAAGTATGGTGGTTGTGTGATCAACAAATCTGGAGTACTTATTATTTTTGTGTTGATCTGTTTATGCTTGTGCTGCTCTTGTGGTTTGATATGTTTGAGCACTATGTGCATACTGGTGGTGTATGATGTCTGTATTGTATTAGCTTGCTTTGATTTTGTTTTGGTTGCTTTTTTTCTAATGCAAGTGTTTCTCTGATATGGTGTGACAGGTTGTTTTAGCCAAAAATTTTCCAAAGGGGGAGATTGAAGATGTTTTCATGTTGGCTGCATTTGTGGTAAAACATACCTGTTTGATATTGTGTTATGCAGGCTGCATATATGTTAAGCTAATACAGGTTCTGTAGTGAATGTCATGACCGATGTCATGACATCCTTATGTGACAGCAGGAGCTATTATATTTTATTAATTGCGTTTCGTGATTTCTCTCAATCAACTGTTTAGGAAACCTTTTATTGTGTGCTGAATATTTCGTCCAGAAGATCTTGCTGACAGCACATTCTGTAACAACCAGATGACGTGTAAATTAGGTTAACTTGGTTAACCCTAATTTGTTTCTAAAAAATCCCAAGGCCCAAGAGTTGCATATAAAAAGTCTGCAAACCTCATTTGGAACACAAAGAGAGCAGATTGTTTAATGTGAAGAACCATAGTTCTGTAGCTGTCTCTTATACTCCAAGCAATTGTCTTTGATGATTGCGTTGGAATAGGTTGTTTGTGTTAATTGTCACTCTAAGCTTTTAAGCGCGAGTGTGTGTCTCTTGATTGAAGCTTTTAAGCAGATCAGGGTGTGTTTTTGAAGTATGTCTTCTCTCTAAATTTATGTAATGTTTATTTGTAATCACTTTTGTGATTGAGGGGGAGTGAGTGGAGATACTCGGGTCTAGGAATAGGTTGGAATTGCATTTGGTAGGTTTTAAGTGAGGAGTTGTAAACAGGGGAGTTTAACTCCAAATTAATTTTGCTCATATTTGATTCCCTCCCAGGCTTGGTAGCCCCCAGAGTAGGTTATTGAACCAAACTGGGTAAACAATTTTGTGTGTTCTTTATTGTTTTTATGCTGTTCTGTTTTAATTATTTGTGATGTGTAACTCTGGATGTCATAACATCCAGCAAGACATCGAGCGTGAGTTACTAGAATTTTCACAAGTCTTTGTTTGGAGTCATGTGTCAAGTGCAACCTGAACCCATAATCCGCTTCTTCCTAGAGTCTCTGCTCGAAACCACAAGTACATCAGATGATTCGTAATCATCTTGAACAGTGGTTGCATTGCCATTATCCTTACCTCCGTGATATTTCTGGCGTTCAGGGCATACCTTTCTTGTGTTACCCTCCTTCTTACAATAATAGCATCGAATACCAGATGCTTCGCCACTATAAGACTTCTGCTGACTTTTTCCTTTCTTCTTATCGAACTTACCATCCTTTTGAAAGAATTTTCCTTTAATGGCCAAACCTTCACCAACAGTCGAAGGTTTATGCTCCTTTCGTTCGTTCAAGTCCTTAGAATACAGGGCTGATTGAACTTCTTCAAAGGTCGGGGACTCCCTTTCATACAAGAGAGTTTCTTTGAAGTGAGCATGTGATCAAGGCAAAGCGCACAATAGTAACAACTCTTGATCTTCATCATCGATCTTCATATCAATATTTTCAAGATCAAGAATCAGCTTTTTAAACATATCCAACTGCTCAGCTAACACTTTGTCTTCAATCATCTTGAATGAATACAAAGCTTGCTTCAGGTAGAGTCGATTTACCAGCGATTTGGTCATGTACAAACTTTCAAGTTCCATCCATAACCCTGATGCCTTCGTCTCCTTTGATACCTGTATAAGAACCTTATCACTAAGGCTCAACAAAATTGAGGTGTGTGCTTTTTCGAACATGGTCGTCTTCTCCACTGTCGTTAATGCAACATTCATGGCTGCCTCTCCCTTTAACGCTTCCAAGAAACCCTGCTGAACCAGTAGGGCTTTAATCTTCAAGCGCCACAAACCAAAATCATTCACTTCGGTGAACTTTTCAATCTCATACTTAGTTGAAAGCATCTTCTCCACGCTCATTGCACCAATTTGTTGTTGTTGTGAATTCAATGTAAATAACAAAGTATAATACAAGGAAAGAATAAAGAACAAGGAAGAAGAAGAACACAAGAATTGGTTATAACTCATATTCTTTTACTTACTCTTAGAAAACAAGATTACAAGTTTACAAGAATAACAAATAACCCCTGTCACCCTTAATTAGGATTTGCAGCATACAATGATGGGAGACTAGTATGCTATTTATAATAAAACCTAACATACTAACTAATGGGCTTTTTCCACAAGGCCCATTACACAAGTTAACTTAATAAACAAGCTAACTTAACAAATTAGGGTTTAAACACTAAAACTTAGTTTAACATGCTAACAACCCTAGCATCTTCGACACCCGCATGTAAACAACCTTCGACTTCATGCTTAATCCTATAGAACCAAGAAGCTACCCTTCGACCATACTAGAGTTCGATCCAATATCTCACGAACATCAATATCACCTTGATCTCCAATGTTTTCATCAATTACTTTGTTAGATAAAAGCACTATAGACCATTCTGTACTTGTCGGATCAGTGACATAGAACACTTGTTTAGCTTGAGAGGCTAGATTAAAAGGCTCATCTTTGTACCCCACCCTATTAAGATCGACTTGCAAAAATCCTGACTTATCCATTCGTATGCCATTATTATTTTCAACACACTTGCAATCAAATATAGGAATCTCGAAGCTTGTAGTGAGTCTAATTTCAACACACTTTTGCATAATAATCTTGAGTGAGTCTAATTTGATCCACCTTTGAAGTTCAAGAGCAAAATATGAGTGGAAGACCATGTTTGAAGAAGAAACATTATAGGTCATGTGGATGTGCCTAGGGTTTCAAGGCATAACTTGTGTGCAAGACTGTCCCAAGGCTAAATGATTCAAAAATCACTTTCTCTTGCATAAGCTTTGTACACAAGCTTATTTTTCCATTCTCTAAAACTTTCATGTTGCGACTTTTGGAAAATTCAAGTTCTAAGATGCACTTTTGGCATATACACCAAGGTGTTTGATGAAATGACTCCGAAAAAATGACTTGTTTTCCCCAACTTTCCAAGAGCATATGTCTCTCCTCAATTACCCAATGGATCCCATTCTTTTTGCATAATGTTATATGTAAGGAGAAGAGTATTTGGCTCAAGAAAGATTGGAAAATGCACGAGACAATTGGTAGAGGCCTATGGTTGAAGTGTGCTGACCAAGAGTGCCCAAAATTTCTAAATTTGGCTAAGTGTTTTAGGCATCTTGTCCATCCACTTTGAGAAGCCATAAATTTCAATTCATATCACCAAATGTAACCTTTATCGGCACATTGTGAAGCTTGCAATTTCCTATTTCCAAATAGCCCAAGAATGTGGCATAAAGGTCCATACAAAAGTTTCCCAGTGATGGTGAAGTTGATGCCTTGAAGCTGAAGAAAGCTCATGATAAGTTTGGTCAATATCCAAATTACTCAATTTTAATCCAATGTGGCACACTTTTTTGCTTCTAAACATGTTTAGCAACCTTCCAGAAGGAGTTTAGTGCATTAAAACTCAAGTTTTGGTTGTGTTTTGAGTGGATTGCAAGTCACATTTATCTTTTTTTGACCTTCACATGAATTTAATCAATCCTTGATCATTTCATACGCTTTTTGATTCCATTAGATTCCTTATAAATAGAGGATCATTCCTCATTCATTCACTAAGCTTTGAGAGCCATCACTGAAATTGAGATTCGAAGTCACTCTTTCCTTTGAATTCACTCAAAATTCTTTGCTGAGTTAGCTTCCTTGATACTTCGTGAAGCTAACCGAGCAAGAATCAAGCCTTAACTCTCCCTGAATCAAGAACACGAACTCCATTTTCAGAGCTTCTAAGTTTAACTTCTATAGGTGATTCGTTAAAAGTCCTTGATGGTTAATTCCAAGGCACTGTGATAAGGAATTCATCTGTACACAATTATTACTATACCCAATTTTGCCTCAAGTTCTCATGGTGTATTTCCAAGGCTTTGTACAAATTGTACATGAAGATATCAAGTTCATCTGGATCCTATAGTTGGTATTGTGTTTTCTTGGTTATGGTTTAAGTCCAAAGGATGGGAAATCTACATTGATTCTTAATGTCAAGTGTAACACCCTTCTAAACCTCGCGCCAAATAATAAAATAATCAGAGTAAAACATAAAAACAAGGGTGCCACAATTAAATAAAACAAATAAACCAATTGTAGTCTTATGTCATGCTTTAATAGGAACGTTCACCAAACAACATTATCATGTTTATCACAGCGGAATAACAAAACATCTTCCAAAATAGCTCCAACGGAAGATAATCCAAACCAAACAAAACAAAGTGTAACAAAATTAAACTCTAAATCTATCGTTCCCAGTGTTACAAGATCAGAGCATGACTGACACGACCCAACGAGTGGATTAACTCTACGAGCTATCCTGACCAAAGTAAATAAGCCGCTACTCTTAAATCTGAAAATGTCAACATGTAAGGGTGAGTCTCATTCACAATTAATAAATATTATCATTCACCCAATTTTCAATATATTCAGATTTTCAATTGTCATTCATCGACCACAACAAATACATCACCAAACATAACACTGAAATCTATTCAATCATGTTATGACAAAATGCATATGAACCAACTGACACTATGCATGTGGTTCCAATAAGCCGTGGAATTAATCCACCTGACCGATCTAAACATCACCGAGATACGGCCCTACCGGCACAAATTCCACACAATGGGAATTATGCCTACCATTAATCCAAACATCACCAGGATTCATTTAATAGAATGATTTATGAATGAAGGCACACATATGACATACTTACCCATCACCGATCCAATGAAATACATCGTCTCACCATAACTCACCATTATCATCACCAACAAGTATGCACATATTTTCGCATCATTCACACATTTATCACGACAATCATAGCAATAATCACATTTCTTCGTTACCATACCAATACATTGTCATATTCACAAAACCACATATGCACAATGATTATTTCACCCAAGCAATTAAATCGAGTTTAAAAATAAAATTGGCCACTGTCCATTTCTCTATTTTATATTATAAAACATTTAATTACCTTCGCATCGCCTAAAACGGCACATAAAAAGGATACACGGATCAAAAGTTACATAGTTTTAAAGTTCATAAATTTTTATACACAGTAGGGCCCGCTTAGTGACCCTCCAACGCGCTTATGGAATCAATTTTCCAATAACCCTGCTTCAAGCGGTCAAAGACAGTAGCTAACTACGTTGGGACCTCCGCTTAGCAGGCTAGGTCCGCTTAGCGAGCTCAATTATTTTTTGAAAAACGAACAGTATCCGCTTAGCGAGCTTGAGGCCGCTTAGCGGACGTGCGATTATGCAGAATTTCACCTCTATGACAGACCTGCCCTTCTACACATCATTCACCCAAAATCCCTTCTAAACATCGATTAAAGGCATAAAGTCATCATACACACCATCACACATCATCAAACATCAATAAAAACGCATTTTTCAATCCATAGTTCATGCAATTTCATCAATTACCCTAAACTATGACAATTCCCAAACCTAACAATCCCAACCCCAATATATCCAATTGAATCAAACCATATTTTAATCAATTCTATCACCTATCACATAATAGATATTAACCGGAAGAGTCCCCGCTTACCTTGGTTCAAAATCCTTGAAATCCCTTTTCCTCTTCTTCTCCTTTCTATGTTCTTTCACGTGCTTTTAAAACTCTTTCTGACTCTTCTATCTCTCTATTTCTCAAATCCTTTTATTTTATTGGAAAATAGAATAAAACTTAGTAAGCCTCACACTTAGCACCCTCTTCTTTACTAGACACCATCTCAATCCCACTCATAATTTTCTAAATTTCCAAATTAAAATACTAATTACTTCCAAATATTTAATCTAAACCTGAATTAAATTAAAACGGAAAATATGGGGTGTTACAACTCTCCCCCACTAAAAGTTCGTCCTAAAAAATATACCTCAAGTGAACAGCTCAGGATAAGAGTCCTTCATCTGACTATCCAGCTCCCATGTAACATTTCCACATGCTACTCCTCCCCAAGCTACTCTGATCAATGTTATCTCTTTGCCACGCAACTGCTTCAACTTTCGGTCTTCGATCCTCATAGGCAATGCCTCAACTGTTAAATTGGCCTTCACTTTCTCAGGTGTCTTCCAAGAGATTTGACATGAAGGTGACAACCATCGAAGAAGGCCAAGACGTTAACCGGATGAGACTGGACGATCTAGTCAGATCTCTTCAAACTTTTGAGTTAAGCATCAATAATAGAGCTAAAAAGAAGAACAAAAGCATAGCTTTTGTAGGCAATATTGAAGATGGAGATGAGGAATGTGGTCTAGGTTCAGATGAAGGAATATCCAACGCTATAGTTCTGCTTGGAAGACAATTCAACAGGGTAATGAAGCAGATGGGCAGAAATCCAAGATCAAATGTCAGGGACACCCCATCTGACATCCAGAAGTCAAATGACTTTAGAAGAAAAAGAGCCGAAGAACAGGCCATTCAAGGGAAAGGGGTACAGTGTCATGAATGTGATGGATTTGGCCACATTAGAGCTGAATGAAAAGGATGATATGCTTTATCTCCAAGATGGTTGGCTCATGGAGAAGGATGATCATATTTATCGTTAGAAAGAATTACTTAAACAACATGGTGAGAAGCGGAAGAGGAAACAAGAGGATTTATTTTCCTCTTGTGGTCAAGAAGAATCAGTTGCATGGAAAGCAGTTGTTGACAAGCTAGTAATTGAGAAGACTCGTATGAAGTCCTTTTATGAAGATGAATTGGAGAAGCTCAATAGAAAGTTGCAAAGAGGAGTTGGTTCTTCATCAGGGGCGCAGTTCATTCAAGACCTTAGATGCTAGCTTTTCCTTTTTCTTTTCCTTTTTGTTTTGTTTAGGATTCTATGAAGCATTGTACTTCAAACCTTTGTAATCCTTTCCTTATTAATAAAAAGAGAGTTTTTCTATCATATTTGAATGTATTATCTTTGTGATGTTTAAAATTAATATCTTAAAGTACCTTGAAAACTAATAAAAATACAAACCATTTGCATTGCATTTCATGCATCATGTCGCATTTTTGTCTTGCTTTCGAGATTATTCCAAAGTCTCATTTAGTGTTACTTCTACAGTCAAGTTGTCTCACCGGTATTCAACTCGAGCCAATTATCAAAGGAAGATGGAAGGTCTTGAACAAGAGAGCAGAGAGTTGCGTGAAGAGATTACTACTCTGAGATCAGGATTGGAGCGCCTCTACACGTTAGTGGAAACTTTGGCTACTACTCAAGCTCAGACTCAAGCTCAAGCTCAAGCTCAAGTCCAGAGTCAGGTTCCTCCTCCATTCAATGCTCAAACTCAGAATCAATCGCAAGCACAAACTACTAGGATCTCAGAGATTATTTCTATAATAATTCCTGCAATTCCAACTGCTAATGCCACTTAGCAACGTATGCCCAATGGTTATCTCTAGGGTATGCCTGAAAGTTATCTGTCTTCTCTTGAAGTGACTCGTCCTATGACACCTATCATAGTCACTACACCTCCTATCGTGCATACTAGTCCTTTTGTTCCAGAGCCCATTTATGATGTTGCACCAAGTGACAATTTGGGTATCTACGACATAATGGATGTATTCCAAGATTAGTTCCAAGAGTTACAGAAAGAGATGTAGACCCTTCGTGGGAAAGAATTTTTTGGAAAAGACGTGCATGACCTATGTCTTGTTCCAAATGTGAAGGTACCTGCTAAGTTCAAGATATCGGAATTTGAAAAGTACAAAAGGAAGTTCATGTCCTCAGGCTCATCTAGTAATGTATGTGAGGAAGATATCAACCCACACTGATGATCAACGTCCGTTGATCCATTATTTCCAGGACAGTTTGACTGGAGCTGCTTCCAAGTGGTACATGGGCCTTGATAGTACCCATATTCGCACTTTTAATGATTTGGCAGAAGCATTCATTAAGCAATACAAGTATAATATGGATATGGCTTCTGATCGTGATCAACAGAGAGCCATGGCTCAGAAAGAGAATGAATCCTTTAAGGAATATGCTCAGAGATGGCGTGAAGTAGCCGCCTAGGTGATTCCTCCCATGGAAGAGAAAGAAATGACTAAGATTTTCTTGAAAACTCTTAGCTCGTTTTATTATGAGAGGATGGTTACAAGTGCTCCTGTAGATTTTACTGAGATGGTGGGTATGGGTGTTAGACTTGAATAAGTTATGAGAGAAGGTCGTCTGGTTCAGAATGACAATACATCTGGCAGTACAAAGAAATATGGCTCATCTTTTCAGAAGAAAAAAAAATCAGGTGCTAATGCAGTTTCTCATGGAAGGAATAGTCGATCTAAGGGAAAATCTGGTTATCAATCTTAACAAGTTGCCTCAGTAACTCCCATTATGAATGCAGCTCATGTAGCTCCTGCTAATCAACAGCATGAAAGATGAAATCCATATTTATGAAAGAATTTCGATCCTATCCCTATGACTTATACAGAGTTATTCCCTGCTTTGATTCGGAATAATTTAGTTCAAACGAGGTCACCACCTCCAGTTCTAGAGAAGATCCTTTGGTGGTACAAAGCTGACGTTACTTGTGCTTTTCATCAAAATGCCCCTTGACATGGTTTAGAGGATTGTTGGCCTCTAAAGGCCGAAGTTCAAAGATTGGTTCGTGCTAGTATTTTGTCATTTTGTGATGTTGGTCCCAATGTGCAGAACAATATTTTACCTCCTCATGGAGAGTCCACTGTGAATATGGTTGAGCATGGTTCAAGATATTGTCGTGTGCCTGGTGTCTGTACCTTACGAGGATCGTTGACGGAGATACACGAGAGGTTTGTCCAGAAGGAATTGATTGACTTTAGCCATGACAGTTGTCCTATGCATAAGAAGAATCCTTTGGGATGTGCTGCTATACAAGGAGATGTTCAAATTCTAATAGGTTTGGGATTATTACACGATGAGATAGACCATATCTATGTGGATCATCACGCGACCTTGGATCAGTTTGATGGAGTAGTGAGTAATATTATTGCGCGTAACAATTTAAGTTTCAGTGATGAGGATTCGCATGAGGAAGGAAGAAATCACAATCTGGCCTTACACATCTCTGTTAGTTGCAAAGAAGATTCGCTTCAAATGTGTTGATTGATACAAGTTCATTGTTGAATGTTATGTCGAAATCTACTCTTGCTAAGTTGTCTTTTGGAGGCACGCCGATGAGGTATAGCAATGTGATAATGAAAGCTTTTCATGGATCAAAGAAGTCCGTGGTTGGGGAAGTTGATTCGCCCATTTGTATTGGTCCATTTATTTTTCAGGTCACTTTTGCGGTGATGGATATCTTTCCGGCATATAGTTGCTTGTTGTGACGCCCATGGATTCACACCCTGCATCAGAAAATAAAATTTGTGAAGAATGGAAAGTTGGTTGTTGTGAATGGAGAGCAATCTTTGCTGATCAGTCATCTCTCTTCGTTCCGTGCTATAGAAGTTGATGAAGTTGTTATTGGAACTGCGTTTCAAGCCCTCTCCGTTAATGATGAACCAAAGAAGAATGATGCTTCTATTACGTCTTTTAAAGATGCTCAGCAAGTGGTGCAGCAAGGACCCTCAGGTATATGAGGACAAGTGGTGAGTCTGCAAGAGAACAAGAATAGAATTGGCCTGGGATTTTCTTGCTCAGACAAGTCAATGGTGAAGTCAGAATCTGTTTCTCGCCCTTATCACGAGATATTTTGTATTGCTGGTTTCCTACATCCAACTCCTCCAGAAGTAGATGGCATCATTAAACATGAGTCAGAGCTGGAGATGCCAAACTTTGTGACACATGTAAAGATGATCAAGAATTGGATCTCCGTAGATGTTCCCAAGTGTACTCATGTTTCAAAGTAATTTATTTTTATGTTTTTCAAAATCCTTTCACTCTGCCCAAGGTAAAAGTGATGTTGTCGGGGCTTTTCTTGTTTGTTTCAAACATTAAAATCATCAATAAAAGTCATTTTGTTCCCGTATATATATGTGCTTTTTATCTTTTTTCTTTTTTCTGGAAAAGTGGTAGCACAAAAAACCTTTAAAATATGTTAATAATTGTCATAACTTGCATGATTACTTTTTTGCATATATTTTCCCTAAAATCAAAATAATCACATGTGCAGATTAATTAATAAAACCGTTGAAAGTAATGACCCTACACTCTTTCCCAACTTTAAATGTCCTATGTATGAGGCAGAAAAAGAAGGTGAAGAATGTATTCCTGATGAGATTTGAGGTGTTGTGTATGCTTATAATTGTCATCGTTAAGGGTTGCTTTCTCTCTCCATTAGGACTTGTACTCCTATGAATTCCTCTCTAGTTTTTTGTACATCGTAACTGACACCAACTATAATACAACTAAGGATTTATATCCATTTCATTAAAAAGTGTAAAACAAAAAACAAAATTATTAATAAAAATACTAAGGTGTATGTGTCACTAAACAATATCATTACTTACCTAATAATTAGTAAAGATCCTCTCCATAGTTTTATAGTTTTAATGTATAAATATATAATTAATAATATATTTTAATGTATAAGATTTATAGTTTTAATGTATAAATATATAATTATTGTCGCAACTTTTAGAAATGCGTATAAATATATTTTTTTACTTATACTAAAACTATAATAATAATAGACATCTGCATTTCTTTTAAGAAATGGAGAGGATCCTTACTCCTAATAATATTAGGAGATAAAATAAATTGAGAAGAAAAGTAAATGGACAACTACAGTACTGATTCGGTCCACCCTTCCTCGTTTCAATTAAAATTCAAACTCCATAGCCACTTAGGTGTCGACACGTGGCACAGTAGTCACATAAATAAAAAAAAGATTGTACATATTGGAAAAGAAACGTAACCACCCGGATTTCCCTTGATACTCTCTTTCCTCCCTTTGTTAATTTTCCTTCTCAAAAGTTTAACATCAAAAATCAGTTTCAATCCCACAAATAAAGCACAAAATCGTGACACAAAATACATCATGAACAGAGAACAGAAAAGAAATACCGGTGATAGTGATGGTAGAACCATGACGTCGGCGCGTCCGATTTGAGACCGACGGGGGTTGCTTCAGCCACGGCGGGTGATTCCGACAGTAGTGATGATGGGCGGCGTCCGGCGATTCCGTTTTGCTGACGACCGGATTGCGTGGCGGCACACGGCTGAATATAGAGCTGTTCGTTCTCACGTTTTTCTACTATTTTTTAATTTGCATACGTAACTTTGTTAATTGCTTTTGAAAGGATCTATGAAATTGTTGCTGTCAATGGATCATGTTGTGAATTTTTGTATGGATTTGGATTCAGAAAATTAAAATAAGCAGAAACAAGAAAGTGATAACGTTAAAACTCAAGTTGTTGCGAATGTGAGGTGAAAAGTGATGAAGTTTATTTTTATAAAATGGAATGTTTGGCAGAAGAGAGTAAGATATGGCAACCTTAAAATCCAATGCATCAATAAGCTAAGAAAGGAAATTAATACTTAGTAACCTTATCCAAAAAAATTAGACAATTTCTCAACATACCCCATGCATCTCTTACGCACCACCGAATTCACAAAACTACCATTGTGCTTCCATAGATGCATTTCTGGAAGTACTTTTTTTTGTTTAACGTTGTTTCTCCGTGCGCATCAGACTCAGTTGGACCACTCTCAGGATCTTCTACCTCTGAGTCGTCAGATAGCTAACTGGAGCATCGAAGGCATTGTAGAGGGTGTATTCCCTGAGGGGACTTCTTCTAGGCGTGTGCTGGATGATATGATCAGGCTGGAAGAGAGTGCATCTCTATACCGTCGACATCGTGCCAGGACCCGTGGGACACTTGAGGCTAGGGGTAGAGCCAGCAGAGCCCTTGGTGGACTCGGAGTGAATGGTACGCAGGATGACACCCGACGTACTCAGTAGTTATATTAAATGATGTATTTATATATTTTTTTGGTATGTATTTGATGTTGTACTCGACACTTTGACTTTCATTATTTATATTAGATGATGTATTTATATATTTTTTTTGTATTGTATGTATTTTATTGGTCTACCTACTGTTGTCTTTTAAATACATTACTGTTTAAATAACTCTCAACTGGCGAGAGTAAGATATGGTAGACATGCCATAAAATTAACTTCAAAGAAACGAGTGTGATGTCTCTTTTGGACCACTACAAAAGTAACTTTAGCTAGATACCCTTCCTCTATTGATTTACAAGCCTGATAAACATATATAGAATTTGGCGTTGTATATTTATGAACAATAAAGCAACAAGAAAACATTGGGTGATCTACAATACATTTAAAAAATTCAAAAAATAGCAGATTGTTCTGTAGATGGATCTACGGAAGTACCTTTGTTCCAAAAACATTGGGTGCTTCCGTAGATGCATCTACAGAAGTATTGTTAAGCTGACTATAAGGTAAAATTAACTGTGTTTTCTTTTGTTTTATACGCTTCCGTAGATGCATCTACGAAAGAAATCAATTTTTTTCAAATATGGGGTGCTTCTAAATGTGCATCTACGGAAGTTGGGGCAAAAATTGAAATTTTGCGTGGTGTATAAGAAATGCATGGGGTTGGATGAGAAACTTTCAAAAATTAAAGAGAAATTAACTGTCATAAAATTTTGTATATTATACATTTTGGTATATTGCAAATTTAGAGGAAAAAATAGGTATATAATGTGTATTAAATTAAATAACTATCCAATAATAAAACTAAATAGACAATAACCAAAATAAAAACAACGAGCCGCTGCCCACTTCTTGTTTCTTGGACAAGTGGAAAACCCTTAAAAATAGACAATTTCTTTATACACCTATATAGCTTCTTACAAACTCGCTGTGAAAAACCCAAAATACTCCTATATTTTGGATATGCATATCCGAATACACTAAAAAGGGTGATTTCGGATATGCATATCTGAAATTATTTTATTCATAAAGGCGTTTTCGGATATGCATATTCGAAATATGCTGCATTTTTTCTCTTAACACAAACAGTCACTGTAACACCCCAATTCTACCCATCGAATATTAATAAAATCAGAGTGCGGAAAATTTAATCATATAAGGGATGTCACATTTACTTCACATAAGCAACATACATTAATCATAATTATGCAGATACATAACACATAGAACCTTGATGAACTTATAGCAACATATTTCAATTCAATTAATCAACTAAACAGCAGAATCATAATTTCACAACGATAACAACATTACATCTTTTATTCACTAAAAACACTTCGCAACTATTAATATTATTCAACTTCAATTCCCTTAACATATTTATTCGACTAAACAACTTCAAAATCAACGTGATAATTCATAATTCAACTTAAGGTAATAAAAACATTTAAACATAACAACAATCGTCCATCCCCTGAGTGCTACGTATCAGAGAAATACCCTCTTGACTTATTATAGAGCAAAATGAAGACTTCATAAAGATAACCTCGAACATCCATAGTGTTAGAACAAGATTTGTTCTGATCAATATTCTTAGTTTTGATGATAACAATGTATATGAATTTTGTATGAGATAATGTGGTACTCTAATACTATGCAATTTCCATTTCAGGAATTATATAAGGAGTATGCACAAAATCAGCGCAAGAAGCACTGACTCAGAAGGTTCTGCATGCAACATCAGAACATGGTCTGGCAAGACATCAGAAGATGGTCAAGCAGAATCAGAACATGGTCTATGGAAGCATCAGAAGGACTTGAGATCAGAAGCAGAAGCACTGAAGTTCTCATGGTATCACGCTCAGAAGCACTTCAAGGTCAGAAGACAAGAAGATGCTCTGCACCAAGCTGTTTGACTTTGATGATATTCAAACGTTGTTTACACAAACATCAGATCAGAAGCAAGTACTAGCTGGCAGGCTACGCTGACTGACAAAAGGAACGTTGAAAGCTATTAAAGGCAACGTCAGTAGACACGGCGAAAGCAAGGCTCGAGGTAGTTGACAAAAGAGTGAAACATTAAATGCAATGCTGTACGGATTACGCAAAGCATTAAATGCTCCCAACGGTCATCTTCTTAAACGCCTATATATTGAAGTTCTGATGAGAAGCAAAATAACCAACTCTGATTAATATACAGAAACGCTGTCAAATTCAAAAAGCTCTCAAACTTCATCTTCAACCTCACTACATTGCTGTTGTAATATATTAGTGAGATTAAGCTTAAACTTAAGAGAAAATCACAGTTGTGATAATAGCTTTATTAGAAGCATTGTAACTCTTAGAATTTGTTTACATTAAGTTGTAAGAACTAGAGTGATCAGGTTGTTGATCAGTATACTCTAGAAAGTCTTAGAGGGTATCTAAGAAGATTGTTCCTAGAGCGATCAGGTTGTGATCAGTATACTCTAGAAGACTTAGAAGTTGTCTAAGTGGAAAACCATTGTAATCTTGTGTGATTAGTGGATTAAATCCTCAGGTGAGATAAATTACTCCAAGGGGGTGGACTGGAGTAGTTTAGTTAACAACGAACCAGGATAAAAATCATTGTGCAAATTGTTTTTATCTTACAAGTTTTAAAAGCTACACTTATTCAACCCCCCCTTTCTAAGTGTTTTTCTATCCTTCAATTGGCATCAGAGCGCCGGTTTTAAGATGCAAGCACTTAACCGTGTTTAGAAAAGATTCAGGAAGAGAAAAACGCTTAAGTCAAGATGTCTGGTGAAAATCCAACAAATATATCTACATCTGGCTCTGCTGAGCAATACAACGGAAATGGTTACAATGGTTATACTAGACCACCAGTATTTGATGGTGAAAACTTTGAATACTGGAAAGATAAACTTGAAAGTTACTTCCTTGGTCTAGATGGTGACTTATGGGATCTGCTGATGGATGGTTACAAACATCTAGTGAAAGCTACTGGTGTAAAGCTTACAAGACAAGAAATGAATGATGATCAAAAGAAGCAATTCAAAAATCATCATAAGTGTAGGACTGTTTTGCTGAATGCTATCTCTCATGCTGAATATGAGAAGATATCTAACAGGGAAACTGCCTATGACATATATGAGTCATTGAAAATGACCCATGAAGGAAATGCCCAAGTCAAGGAGACTAAAGCTCTTGCTTTGATCCAGAAATATGAAGCCTTCAAGATGGAGGATGATGAAAATATTGAGAAGATGTTCTCAAGATTTCAAACGCTAACTGCTGGATTAAGAGTTCTTGATAAGGGATACACAAGGGCTGATAATGTCAAGAAGATCATCAGAAGCTTGCCAAGAAGATGGGGTCCTATGGTGACTGCTTTCAAAATTGCCAAGAATCTGAATGAAGTCTCTCTTGAAGAACTGATCAGTGCTCTGAGGAGTCATGAAATTGAGCTGGATGCTAATGAACCTCAGAACAAAGGTAAGTCTATTGCGTTAAAATCTAATTATAAAAAATGCACTAACGCTTTTTAGACTGAAGAAGTAGATTCTGAAGAATCAGAATCAGAAGAAGAAGATGAACTGTCCATGATCTCCAGAAGGGTAAACGATCTCTGGAAGAGCAAGCAAAGGAAGTTCATGAGCTTCAGAAGTTCAAAGAAGCCTGAAAGAGGAGAATCTTCTGGAGGCAGAAGATCTGACAAGAAGAAGGTCATCTGCTATGAGTGCAATGAGCCTGGGCACTTCAAGAATGAATGTCCAAAACTTCAGAAGGAAAATCCCAAGAAGAAGTTTCATAAGAAGAAGGGTCTTATGGCACCATGGGATGATTCTGAATCAGAATCAGAATCAAACTCTGAAGATGAGCAGGCAAACCTTGCACTAATGGCCACAGTGGATGACGGATCAGAATCTACATCAGAATCAGATTCTGAAGAGGTATTTTCTGAACTTTCTAGAGAAGAGTTAGTTTCCAGTTTAACTGAACTTCTGGAACTCAAGGCTCATCTTAGTATCAAATACAAAAAGCTGAAAAAGCTATTTGAATTTGAAACTAAGAAGCTGGAAGTGGAAAATTCTGAACTGAAGGAAAAAGTTTTAAAATTATCCAAAGATATTGGATCTCCTTCTGAATAAGAAAAATCTATTCCTAGTCTCAATCATATTTTGAAAGAATATGACTCGAGCTTCAGAAAGTTCCTATCTAGAAGTATTGGCAGAAGTCATCTTGCTTCTATGATATATTGTGTTTCTGGAAACAAAAGGATTGGCGTTTGCTATTAGGGTGATACCCCACAAAAATTTGAACCTGTTGATAATTTGAAAATCACATACAAGCCATTGTATGATCAGTTCAAATATGGCCACTCACATGATATTAGGCTCACTTCACATGCCAAGAGTTTTAACACTTCACACACCAAGAAGCATGTGACACAACCTAAAAAATATCAAGCTGCCAAACTTAAAGAATATCATGTTGTTCCTCCTATTACTTATCATGCTAAACCCAAGTTCAATCAGAACTTGAGGAAAACTAACAAGAAAGGACCCAAGAAACTGTGGGTACCTAAGGAGAAGATAATTTCTGTTGCAGATATCCTTAGCAGTAAAGAAGACAAAGCATAAAATGTCATGGTACCAGGACTCTGGGTGCTCGCGACACATGAAGGGAAGAAGGTCTATGTTCCAAGACCTGGTGCTTAAATCTGGTGGAGAAGTCAATTTGGAGGAGATCAGAAGGGCAAGATTATTGGCTCTGGAACCATAAGTATTGGTAACTCTCCTTCCATAACTAATGTACTTCTTGTAGAAGGATTAGCGCATAACTTATTGTCCATAAGTCAATTAAGTGACAATGGTTATGACATAATCTTCAATCAAAAGTCTTGCAAGGCTGTAAGTCAGAAGGATGGCTCAATCCTATTTACAGGCAAGAGAAAGAACAACATTTATAAGATTGATCTTTCAGATCTTGAGAAGTAGAAGGTGACTTGCCTTATGTCTGTTTCTGAAGAGCAATGGGTCTGGCACAGAAGATTAGGACATGCTAGTTTGAGAAAGATTTCTCAGATTAACAAACTAAATCTGGTCAGAGGACTCCCAAATCAGAAATACAAATCAGACGCTCTTTGTGAAGCATGTCAGAAGGGCAAGTTCTCCAAACCTGCATTCAAGTCTAAGAATGTTGTCTCTTCCTCAAGGCCATTAGAACTTCTGCACATTGATCTGTTTGGACCAGTCAAAACAGCATCTGTTAGAGGGAAGAAATATGGATTAGTCATCGTAGATGATTATAGCCGCTGGACATGGGTAAAGTTCTTAAAACACAAGGATGAGTCTCATTCAGTGTTCTTTGAATTCCGCACTCAGATTCAATCTGAGAAGGAGTGCTAAATCATAAAGGTCAGAAGTGATCATGGTGGTGAATTTGAGAACAGATTCTTTGAGGAGTTCTTCAAAGAAAATGGTATTTCCCATGATTTCCCTTGCCCTAGAACTCCACAGCAAAATGGAGTTGTAGAGCGAAAGAATAGGACTCTACAAGAAATGGCCAGAACCATGATCAATGAAACCAATATGGCTAAGCACTTCTGGGCAGAAGCAATAAACACTGCATGTTATATTCAGAATATATTCTCTATAAGACCTATTCTAAATAAGACTCCTTATGAATTGTGGAAGAACAGAAAGCCCAATATTTCATATTTTCATCCGTTTGGATGTGTCTGTTTTATTCTGAATACTAAAGATCATCTTGGTAAGTTTGATTCTAAAGCACAAAAATGTTTCCTTCTTGGATATTCTGAACGCTCTAAAGGCTACAGAGTATACAATACTGAAACATTGGTTGTAGAAGAATCAATCAATATCAGATTTGATGATAAGCTTGGTCTTGAAAAGCCAAAGCAGTTTGAGAATTTTGCAGATATAGATATTGATATATCAGAAGTTGTAGAACCAAGAAGCAAAGTTTCAGAAGCTGAAAATCTCAGAAGCAAAGAATCAAAAGACCAAGTTGCTGCATCTTTAGAGAATCTCAGAATTTCTGAAGTGCCAACAGTCAGAAGATCTTCTAGACTCACCTTAGCTCACTCAGAAGATGTGATCCTTGGAAAGAAAGATGATCCTATCAGAACCAGAGCATTCCTTAAGAACAATGCAGAATGTCAATTAGGTCTTGTTTCTTTGATCGAGCCAACTTCTGTTGATCAAGCTCTAGAATATCCAGACTGGATAATTGCCATGCAAGAAGAACTAAATCAGTTTACAAGGAATGATGTATGGGATTTGGTTCCTAGACCAAAAGGATTCAACATCATTGGTACAAAGTGGGTTTTCAGAAACAAGCTTAGTGAGAAGGGAGAAGTGGTAAGAAACATAGCCAGACTGGTGGCTCAGGGATATAGTCAACAAGAAGGAATTGACTATACAGAAACCTTTGCACCAGTGGCCAGGTTAGAATCTATTCGCTTATTAATTTCTTTTGCCACTCAACATAACACCACTCTATATCAGATGGATGTCAAGAGTGCCTTCTTAAATGGTTATATAGATGAGGAAGTCTATGTCCACCAACCTCCTGGTTTTGAAGACTCTAAGTCTCCAGAACATGTTTTCAAACTTAAGAAATCATTGTATGGATTGAAGCAAGCTCCTAGAGCTTGGTACGAAAGGTTAAGTTCTTTCCTTCTGAACAATGGTTTCACTAGAGGACAAGTGGATACAACTCTCTCCTCTAAAACATCTAAGAAGGACATTTTAATTTATCAAATTTATGTTGATGATATTTTTTTTGGAACATCTAATGCTTCACTTGGAAAGGAGTTTGCTAAGTCTATGCAGGCTGAATTTGAAATGAGTATGATGGGTGAACTCGAGTATTTTCTTGGGATTCAAATCAATCAAACTTCTGATGGAACTTATGTTCATCAAACAAAGTATGTGAAAGAACTTCTGAAGAAGTTTAATCTTTCTGAAAGCAAAGAAGCCAAAACTCCTATGCATCCAACGTGTGTTCTAGGTAAGGACGAGGTAAGTAAGAAGGTAGATCATAAGTTGTACAGAGGTATGATTGGATCTCTTCTATATTTAACTGCTTCCAGACCTGACATTCTATTCAGTGTTTGTTTGTGTGCTAGATTTCAATCAGATCCTAGAGAATCTCACTTAACTGCCGTTAAGAGAATTCTGAGGTATCTGAAAGGCACTACTAATGTTGGTTTAGTCTATAGAAGATCTAAAGAATACAACTTAGTAGGATTTTGTGATGCTGACTATGCTGGAGACAGAATTGAAAGGAAGAGTACTTCTGGAAGTTGTCAATTTCTAGGAAGTCATCTGATCTCCTGGTACAGCAAGAAGCAAGCTACCATTGCCCTCTCAACAACAGAAGCAGAATATGTTGCTGCTGCTGGTTGTAGCACACAAATGTTGTGGATGAAGAGTCAGTTAGAAGATTATCAAATATATGAGAGTAACATTCCTATCTTCTGTGATAATACTTTTTCCATATGTTTATCTAAGAATCCTATCTTACACTCCAAAGCTAAACATATTGAGATTAAACATCATTTCATTAGGGACTATGTTCAGAAGGGTGTTCTCTCTTTAAACTTTGTGGATACAGACCATCAATGGGCTGATATCTTTACGAAACCCCTTGCTGAAGATAGGTTTAAGTTCATTCTGAAGAATATCAGTATGGATTTATGCCCAGAATGAGAAGATGAGAAGATCTTATGTATGGTTAAATTCTGAAATGTGTTGGGATTATGTGTATATAAGAAGTTCTAATAATGATCAGTTAGAAGTTCTGATTCTGTTATTACTAACGCTTCATTATCTAAGTTGATTCAGAATCTCTTTTAAAGTAAAATAGCTGTCACCAGTTTTCCAGAAAACGAACACGTGTTTACTATTTCTGGACAAGCATGCGTGCAGTTGAGGAGACACCGCCCTAGGTAACTGTGCAAATCATGTCATTTTGTCACTTTATCTCTCCTAACGTCATATCTCATTAAATGCAAATTAATGTCATGTTTTTCTGTAATCATTTCACTTAAACCATATTGCATTCATTATTTTCTTTTATTCAATCTTTTAAATATCTCTCTTCATCTTCATTTCATTCTTTTCACTCTCTCTCTTCATTCGTCCCTCTCTTTTTGCATTCATCGCATAAACCCTAGTTGTGTCTGAAACTTAGCATCTCATCATGAATCCTTCGTCAAGTTCCTCAAACCAAACAGAAATGTCTTCCACTCAACTGGTTCTGAGCAAGCGTGGTTTTGCTCCATTGAAGACCTGTTCCATTCCTTCTGCAGAGATGGAAGTTCTTTGTGAGTCCTCAGTGGACTTTGAAAATCTGAGAACACATGGCTTCAAACCGGAAGCAAAGACAATGGCACAAGGATGGTCAAGCTACCTTGATAGATTGGTTGGACCAATTTATCCGGCTCTTGTAAAAGATTTCTGGGCTCATGCAACGGTTACTCCAACTACAATCATCTCCTTCGTGTTAGGGCATGAAGTTGTGATTACTGAAAGTCTAAGCTAGGTTCGTCTTAGTCCTTTCGTGTCTTAGTTGTTTTTCTTTGTTTCTTGCATCTGTCTTCTATGCATTTTCCTTGTACTTTCTGATAATTCTCTTTTGCTATCAATAAAAATTATCTTTTTTTTCTCTCATTTTGTTTTGTTTTTCATCTGAATCTTTTGTGTTTTTGATGTTATGACAAAAAAGGGGGAGAAAATGTGATAAATGATCTGATTTATATTATCAGTTGCTGGGAGAAATTCTCCACATTTCTAACAGAATTTGCAAGTTCTATGTCTTTGAGTGTTTTGCAGGAAGTGAAGATATTCTTAAAAGCTCAACATGAGAAGCAAGGACATGAGGAAAAGCAATTCTGTATGGAATCAAGCTCATGGAAATTGAAGAAGGCTGAGTGCTATGAAGCTTCAAGATCAGAAGCAAGAAGGAAGAATGTTATGATATTCTGATGATAGAATATGCTCTAACGCATTCTTATTCCTTATATGTTCTGATGCATGTTTTAGTTCTAAATATGCTCTGAAACATTATTGTTTTTGCTCTGATACATATTATATGTTCTGATACATATTTTATGTTCTGATTCATTCATGCTCTGACTTTTGTCGTATAGTTTGTTCTGTAACATTTCAGGATGTAGAGATGCTCTGATGATGCTCTGGTACATTCAACAATGTTGTGATACAATCTAGCATGCAATGACTCAAGAATAAATTCAAGCTCTGTAGCTGTCCTATGGAAGCAAGAAGCAGAAGCTATGAATGTTCTGAAGACCTAAGAATATGTGATCGTCTCAACTGAAATGGAAAATACTCAGGGAAGTCCTTTATTTATAAATTTCTTCCAGTATTTATTTCAGGGGAGATTATTTATCTCAGGGGGAGATTGTTAATCTCAGGGGGAGACATATTCACACACTATGTTTATATGCTGATGCTATAGATGTGTAATTGTCTTTAGCCGTCTGATATTCTGATCGCAAATTCATACCATTTATATATGTTTTTGTCATCATCAAAAAGGGGGAGATTGTTAGAACAAGATTTGTTCTGATCAATATTCTTAGTTTTGATGATAATAATGTATATGAATTTTGTATGAGATAATGTGGTACTCTAATACTATGCAATTTCCATTTCAGGAATTATATAAGGAGTATGCACAAAATCAGCGCAAGAAGCACTGACTCAGAAGGTTCTGCATGCAACATTAGAACATGGTCTGGCAAGACATCAGAAGATGGTCAAGCCGAATCAGAACATGGTCTATGGAAGCATCAGAAGGACTTGAGATCAGAAGCAGAAGCACTGAAGTTCTCATGGTATCACGCTCAGAAGCACTTCAAGGTCAGAAAACAAGAAGATGCTCTGCACTAAGCTGTTTGACTCTGATGATATTCAAACGTTATTTACACAAACATCAGATCAGAAGCAAGTACTACCTGGCAGGCTACGCTGACTGACAAAAGGAACGTTGAAAGCTATTAAAGGCAACGTTAGTAGACACAGCGAAAGCAAGGCTCGAGGTAGTTAACAAAAGAGTGAAACATTAAATGCAATGCTGTACGGATTACGCAAAGCATTAAATGCTCCCAACGGTCATCTTCTCAAACGCCTATATATTGAAGTTCTGATGAGAAGCAAAATAACCAACTCTGATTAATATACAGAAACGCTGTCAAATTCAAAAAGCTCTCAAACTTCATCTTCAACCTCACTACATTGTTGTTGTAATATATTAGTGAGATTAAGCTTAAACTTAAGAGAAAATCACAGTTGTGATAATAGCTTTATTAGAAGCATTGTAACTCTTAGAATTTGTTTACATTAAGTTGTTAGAACTAGAGTGATCAGGTTGTTGATCAGTATACTCTAGAAAGTCTTAGAGGGTATCTAAGCAGATTGTTCCTAGAGTGATCAGGTTGTGATCAGTATACTCTAGAAGACTTAGAAGTTGTCTAAGTGGAAAACCATTGTAATCTTGTGTGATTAGTGGATTAAATCCTCAGGTGAGGTAAATCACTCCAAGGGGGTGGACTGGAGTAGTTTAGTTAACAACGAACCAAGATAAAGATCATTGTGCAAATTGTTTTTATCTTACAAGTTTTAAAAGCTACACTTATTCAAACCCCCCCTTTCTAAGTTTTTTTTCTATCCTTCACATAGTTCATCTTGAGTACCTACCCATTTCCCATGGTAGGGGAAATATCAGCAGAAGGGGTGAGATATCTTACAATATAAAGGAATACATGATAAATAATATAGGAGACACAGATCATACATAATTTCACCACTTCATACAACAATTAATACAACTTCATAACTTATCAACATAATACAGCTTTCATCACAATCAAACCATCAATAAAGCAACACAACAATTTCAACTTCACAATGATATCATCAACACAGTATGACAATCATTTCATTACCACGACAACAATGTTATTAATCAAATATAATGACATAATCACATCACAATTATCTCATCATCACATGATAATGATATTCATTTCATGATTACAACAATTTAAAATGCGAGTCAAATACGACTCAACTTATGCGTATGCATGTGGTGCCTTTGGAGTAAAACTCCCGTCTCAAACGTTTGTCACTTGGGCCGTCTCAAACATTTGCCACTTGGGACGTCTCAAACAATGCAATGGAATGCGACTCAATGATGCACATTCAAAAAAACACAACATACATAATCCACAAAAACATCGTCTTAATCACATAAACTCAATGCCAAGGTTCTATGGCAATAACCATATCATTACTATCATAGTAATTCATCACGTCTCAATCACGTCGCTATTTCGTATCATCATACAACATTAATTCACTTAACAATATATCACAATACAACTTATCAACATTGACCATAGGGTCTACAACAGCAACAACAAATTCCACATACTAGCAACAACGACAACAATTTCGTCATATTAATAACAACACCAACTAACTCATCATGTTAACAACAAACATCAACAATCTATCATATTAACAACAAACATCAACAATTCAAGAAACATCAAAACACGGTATATTCAACTTAATAAAAACGTATTTATTGTTAATTCATCAAAAGACATCATTATCAGGTCATACATGTCAAATACGTACAATTAATTGCATATATCATACAACATCATTATCAATTTATGCATATCAACACATACAAAAGTATAAGTCATATTAAATAATCTTCTAATGGTTCTTAATCCATTCTTATAAGATAGGAATTTATTTTAGCTTTCCAAATGTCCAAACGGAACGTCAAACGAAAACCCGAGTCAAAAGTTATGAGTTTTCCAAGTTTTTCAAAATTGCCAAACAGCATGAAATCGATTTCCTTAACATGTAAATCGATTTCCACCTTGTCCAGTAGCATATTTTCACAAAATTAAGCCATCAAATCGATTTCTCTCATAGGCAAATCAATTTCATAATGAAATATAAGCAAAATATCGAAAACGCAGCTAGGCAAATCGATTTCCCCCATAGGCAAATGGATTTCATGCTGAAACAGAAACATAATATTGAAAACACATCAAAGAAAACCGATTTCCCCCATAGGTAAATCGATTTCCTGCTGAACCAGAAACAAAAATCTGCAACTTTTTTCAAATACGAACCTTTGTATCCAAACCTCCAAAAATCCCAATTTCGCAACCAAAACTCATTATTTTAGTACCAATGATTTAACCCACAACAAACACAACAATCTAATACACATATACAATCCATTGCACACAATTTATCACATTCATAATAACAAATTCCAACAAATCATCAAACATCAAAATTGCAAATATAGAAGATCATGGATATCAAAGCATAGAATCAAACCCACCATAACATATCATCAATACAAGTTAGAACATACACATCATTCATGACATCCAAAACACATAAAAACTTAAATCCTTCACACATTCATGGATTGACAATTATGAAACTTAACCTCTACCATACCCATCATCATGCCAACCCTTAGAGAGTAAGAACCCCACCCTTGCCTTAGCAAAAGCTTCACCTTATCCAATGGAGTTCTTCCCCTATATGCCCTAGCTTTCCTCTTCCTTCTCTTGTTTCTCTTCTTTCTCCAAAATAGGTTATGAAACTCAATCTCTAAAATCCTAACTCTTACTATTTCACTTCTCACTAACGGGCTTCACCCATAATCCATCTATTGTGTGATATATCTACCACTAAGGCCCAATACTACTAAGTTCATTATATTATATCAATTAAATCACAAAACACACTATAAATAATTAAATAGTCACATAACATAAACGAATATTATTCCAATAATATTCCACAACCACAATCAATCCATACTTAAATAATACCAACTCGCAATTGTATTTCTCCGACTAATCCGACCATAATTTAACTGCTCAAATCAACGTACATTAATCTAATCACGCATTTAAATTAATAGCGATAAATCCCGACTTCAACTAATTCTAACGAATAAATCCTTGATCAATTTAATTAAATAATTAATTAAATTCGGGGCGTTACTGCCACCCCATTCTTTTCATTCTCCTAAAAACATAAACTTTTCCACACAAACCCATTTGTGCCAACCTCTACACAAACTAAACTTGCTCCACAAATCCTTCCAAGCATTGATAAGCATTCAAAGTCTCAGTCAACAGCAACTTCAACCATCAACAAAATGTAAGTTTTCTTATTTTGAACTCTAGGTTGTAAATGTTATTAGGGAATTTAGAAATTAGATAAATGTTGTAGGGTGAAGTTCTTGTATGTCAATGATTGTGTTTAGATAGAAAAAATTGGATTTTGAAGCAGTTAGGGCAAGAAAATGGGTTTCTGCAGAAATGGAGTCTCGCAGGGGTTTTCGAAAGTGCATTTGTGTAGTCACCTCTGACCAATTTCGGAAATGCACTTTCGAAATATCCACTGAACTGTTTTTTTTTCTTCTAAATTTTCAAAGTTGTTTCAAAGTCTTAGCGGTTGCATTTTTTCAGGAAAATGATAGGAAATCAAGCACCGGCCACACGACTTAGACAGGGTAGGGAGACATAGATAGCATCGGCTCGGCGCGAGAGGGTTGCACATCAAGCAGTGACTCGGGGAAGGGGTCGAGTTTGAGTACCATTCCAAATGGAAGAGGCGCCTGGAGGTTCCTCATTTGGATCGAGGAGTCGCCTGGCTCGGGCGTCTTCCTCCCGTGAGGTTGAGGAGGAGGTGGTGGAGGAACATCAGGAGAAGGTGGAGGCACCTGAGGAGGAGGGGGTGCCCGGGGTGAAGGTACCTGAGAACAACGTGGATATTCAAGACGATGAGCAGGAGGGCTACCCGGGAGGGCCTTCAGACACATCTCTGTTGATATACTACCATGACCACATCGCTCAACGTGTTTGGGAGAGAGAGGTAGTTTTTTATTACACTTTCTAATTTATCCGTTTTAATTACAAATAGTTGAAAACATTAACTAACATTGTTGTTTTTTTTTGTCGTGACAGGAAAAGCCGACCATAAAATCCGTGAACCTTTCGCGGAAAATATTTAATCTCTTTATTCCACAGGCTCAGTGGTTTAACGATGTTGTAGCTGCCTCCGGTCTTGGCGGGTTATACATGACTGGATATAGTACCATAAGCCACGACATGCAGGGGAAATTTTCCAAAAGGTGGAACAAGGAGACGTCGTTGTGGTGTCGTTTTTTTACCTCCCCATTTCACTTGGGAGGACGGCACGCTAGACCCTTCACGCGGAATTTGGAAGGAGAATGCGCCCGGGGCGGGATGAATTTTATTTCAGTTCTTCCTACGATATCACACGAACTTTTTAATTATCCTACGAGTAGGAAAGGGGAAAAAGATCTCAAATAAAACCTAGGAGTTTGCTAAGTGTGGGGATTCACCTAGACTAGAAAGTTTAGAGTCCGGGAGGTCGGTTATACATAGGGAAGAGTTTAAGCACCCTACATATCCGTAGTACTCTACGGGAACCTTCTCTGTGTCTATGTGTTTGTGTTTGTTGCTTATTATTGGGAAGGTTTCTTCTTTGTGTTAGGAGAAGGAATTGAATTGAATTAAAAGAAAGATAGACAGACTGACTATTTTTGGTTTTTTAATTAGCTCGCTGAGATTCCTTGTGAACCTCATGCCTACATATCCCTAATGGAAGTCAGAGCTTTTTGTAGTTCGGAGAACTAATTAGGGAAATTAATGATTTTTGGTGCCTTGCTTGAAGCTCAAGGTTGAAGCTTGAATTAAATCTCTGTTTACAGTAATGAGACATGAAATCATCTTTACAGAGAGGTATTTCTATTATTCCACCACAAACATTAAAAGAGTGATAGAATAACTAAATTCATTTCATTCAAGAGGGGGACCTTACTTGTGTATGTGCAAGTATACCAGTCAACTGCGTCTTGAATGAAAGAAAGGTGCTCAACCAAATTAGGGAAAGTTACACATGCCTGGTTTTTATTGCCAGAGCATGTCTTTCAAATCCTAAGTGGGAGACTGATTAAAATTAAAATGTAATGTAATGTTTGTTTGTTTGAATGTGGTGAGATAGGAGAAAGATCTCTCTATAGAGATAAGTTACGTCTATCTACTGTATAAAAGATTTGACTTTAGCTGGCTTGTATGAGGCCCAAGCTTGAGGCTTTTTGATTGATTGATTTTATTGACTCTGGAAGATGACTCCACTAGGGATTGACTTAAACTAAGAATTTTTTGTGTTTTGTACAAAGCCCAGAATTGAGGCTGACTCTTTATTGAGGAATATGTCTTTTACTGACTCAGACTGGTGAGATTATCTTTTTAAAAGAATAAATGGAGGCTGACCCTTTCCAGGGGTTTTATTCTGCTGGAGAGTTTGTCTTTTGAAAGAATGAATGGAGGCTGACCCTTTCCAGGGGTTTTACTCAGCTGGTGAAATTATCTATTTAAAAGACTGATTTTTGGAAGCTCACCCTTTCCAGGAATTTATGAATGATAGTGATCGGTCACCATTTCTATTAAGTTTTGTCTTTCATCCGGCACAAATTTATCATCTCGGCAACACATTCGGTTGTTTTATTGCTTTTTAAGTTAAGTTTATCATATTTACTAATTTATAGTATTGCATTGCAGTTGGTTTAAAGTTTATGTCAAAAGATCTTCTTTATGCCTTTGTTTAGTAGTGTTATTGTTATAGGTTGATGCGTGTGATCGAAGGAGCTAATGACAGGACTTGAGGGACTCCGGATGGCTGAATGATGGGATTTGGTGACGAATCAGAAGATCAACACGGGCACCCGTGTACAGCAACACGACCCGTGTTGAAAGCATCAGGAAAGGATTGGATGAGCAGAAAACAGAGGATCTACACGGGCACCCGTGTTCACAGACACGGCCCGTGTGAGAAAATATCTGGAAGTGTGTCTTTTGAGCCAAGGAACAGAAGATCAACACGGGCACCCGTGTGCAGCAACACAGCCCGTGTTGATGAGCGCGTGCTTAATATTTGTTTCTATGTTTCATCACTCAAATGGGATCATTAAGGGTATTTTTGGTATTTGGTTTCAACCTGAATGGAAGACACAATATAAAAACAACTTTAGGGCAAAAGAGAAGGGACTTTTGACAGATTAGAGAAAAGAATACAAGAGAAGATTGGAGAAAGCAAGGGTTTGGGAGAGAAGAAGATCTTCATGAACGGAAGCAATTGAAGATTCAATCTCCTCCAATTTCTTGTAATGTCTTTATTCATTATTATGTTTTCATTGAATACTATGAGTAGCTAAACCCCCCATTGCTAGGGGGGTGGCTCTGATTTAACTTTGTAATGACTCTGAGTTTGCAATTGCAATAACAATCATGTTTTTAATTGTTGATTTATTCTCTGGATGTTTCTAATGCTTTTGCTTTCGGACAAATTGGAATTGATCTATGATTATCATTTAGGCGAACCACCATTGATAATGTTTTCATGAGAGTATGCTATAATAGATATTACCTAGGACTAGGAATACCTTATAGCAACCGGATATTCTTGATAACTAATTGCTTGATTTCATCGTAAATTTCTAAGGACTTAGGGTTTAGGATGAAGGATCAAAGGTTTTTTCACTAAGGACTTAGGATCAAACAACCTTAAGAACCGGTAATTGATTATTAAAAATAAGTTGTTGCAATAAAAATTTCAGAGTTGTTGCATTGTCAATCATCCACCATCCCTAGCATGTTACTCGTAATAAATTCTAAAACACTTAAGCATATTGAAACATTTCAAAAACTCTAAAAAAGACAAACCTAATCAAACTTCTTTATGTGCCTTTGTGCACTTTTTTCTTTTGAAACCTTTTCTCAAATATTGGATGTTTAGTCTATTCTTGAGATGATGCAGACTCCTATACTTCTACAAGATGTTGTGAAGTGATTGACATTTTCCACTTGAATGTTAAGATGTGCTTGTGATAAAGTCCAAGTAAAGTTTTCCATATCAATATGATGTAAATGCTCACTTTCTCATATTTATGGGTAGTAAGTTCAGCTCTCCACTTGAATACGATGGAATGGCTTTTTAATTAAAATCAATCAACAAACTTTCGTGTTTTCTTTTTACAAGAACTACAAATGCTCTAACTTCCGTATTGCACAAAAGGGGTATGTTGGCACAAGATGCGATGTGTTGCCGAGCATATAAAAATAATGAAATACTTATTTTCATAATCACCCCAATCTTTTTTGTAAACAATGCCGTTTTAGCCTAAACACAGATTTTCAAGAGGTTCGTATGGAGTACCATAGATGTGAGGGGTATTAATATATTCGCCTTGCATAACCAACCCCCATATCCAAATATTTTTTTGTTGGGTTTTAATGATATTTTCCCTTTCCTTTGGAAAAAATAAAGTTTGGTAGAGACTCTTGCTTTCAATTTAAGTTAATCAATAGCATAATCTCAATTTTTCCACCGCAACAGAACCCTCCACATAGAAATTTTCCTCATAAATAAGAAAAAATGCTCAAAGAGACACACGATGGGGTTCTGCCAACCATAAGTCATGCCTAAACTTGGTCTTCTGGCCGTCCCCGAGCATTTTGACCCAAGAAGAGAAAAAACAATAAGACTCAAGATTACGAGGAGCCCCGAGATTGACACTCCTCTCCACCACTGAGATACCTTCCTTATACCTTTTTTTACCTTAATCGGGAGCCAAACCCTTTTGAATCGTACCTCTCTGCACAAGTGCCTCCCCATAACGAAGTCACATTCTAAATAATTCGCTACCCCCAATAACTTAACAAAGCAATATTAATAAGCCTAAGACCTTTAATCAATAAACCACCTTCCCTTTTATTGTTACATATATCATTCCACTTAAGCCGAAAAACCTTATCATCCCCTTGGAACCCTAAAGAAAACACTACATACCAAATAAAACTTTTGCAAGATTGTGAAAATTCTAGCAACACACGATTGATGTCGTGTCGGATGTTATGACATCCACTTCAGAACTTATTATAAAATTTATGCAGAAAGTAAACAAAAACAGTAAAGAACACAGATGATTGTTTACCCAGTTCGGTGTACAACAACACCTAATTTGGGGGCTACCAAGACAGGGAGGAAATCCACTATAAGCAATATTAATTCAGAGCTAAACTCCCCTGTTTACAACTCTTTACTTAAGACCTACCCAATGCAATTTCAATCTAGTGCTAGACCTGAGTTCCTACTCACTCCCCCTCAATCACAGCAGTGATAACAAACATAAAATAATAGAGATCGAGTGAAGACACACTTCAAACAAATCTTGATATTGCTTCAAAGCTTCAATCAAGAGACACAAACTCGTGCTTAACAACTTAGAGTGACAAAAACAACTACAACTCAAAAACACTAGTCCAATGCAATTATCTAGGTGACAATTGCTTGGCTCACAAGAGAGTCCTAAAACACAAACACACCGTGGAAATACAGACTCAAACTTCGTTCTTCAATCTCTAAATCTCTGAGTCTTCAAATTAGGATTAGATGCCCTTTTATATAAGATAGCGCATGGGCCTTGGGCTTGAGAAACACAAATTAGGTTTAATTCACTTAAACCAATCTCCAAGATTCAGAGTGCTAATTAATAGGGCAGCAAGAATCACTTCGAAATTAGCACTCAAATAATATGTTTCCTAAAATAACTCCTGAAATAAATAAGGAAACACACAAACAGACAGAAATAGAAACAACAATCAATCTGACATAAAGTGGTGTCACGACATCCAGCTTGACATCCATCGTGAAACTAGTATTAGCAACTTACCACATTCAGCATAGCACACCATAATAAAGTCATGACACCAGTCAAGACATCCACTCAAACGTACATTGTTTTACCACAAAGTGCAGCCAATCAAGAACATCTACAAACTCCCCCTTAGGCAAATTTTTGGCTAAAACAATCTAGTCACCATCAAAGAAACACAGCAGCAGAAAATAAATAGCATACGACCAGAGAAGCAGAATGGCTAATACTGTCACACATACCTGATAAAGGCAGAAACAACACCACATACTAAGTATGCACAACATACAACTAGCATACTCATCTCATAATTCTACAAGATAGATACACTACTCAAGCACACATAAACAGGCAGCAACTGGCTTGATCATTAAACAAAAGGCAAAACACACAACAAAAAGAAACTTGTTCTGGGGTGACAGTCCTACTCCCCCTATTTAGCCATAAATGCTGCCAAAGCAACATATAAACACATTGTGTTAGACGATAGGATTGGTCTAGAGTGACTTCCCTGAATCACTTAATCGTCTAAGAGCAATTGCGTCATCGGGGACCGGATATGTGCACTAAACCGAACGGATGAAAAATGGCGAATAATGAATTACGTTTTAACGAATTTATCAATTACTTCAATTGCACACTTGATAGTATATTACTCACAATGAATGCTTACACTAAAATTTGAACAAAAATTGATTGAGTAATTTTATCGAACACTTGGTGATCGATATTTACCAAACCTTAGTTTTTGCTCCACAATGGAAATATAATGAAACAAATAGAAACAAGATAGAAGTAAGAACGATAAAGAACACGAGATTTGTTAAGGCAGTTCCTCTATCGTCCTCGCAGGAGTACGTCTGCCCCTAATTTCAAATGAAATTAGGAAAGTTTTATTTGATTGCAAAATGTTTAACAAGGATAGAATGTACCAATCACCAACTACACACATGCAGTCAAATTGAATACAATTCGATCCTCCCCTTGATTCAAGTTGAATCAAGTCAATGTCAATGATCTTCATCGATCAAGACCCCGGTCGTTCCTTTCTCAATCCTCCGGTTGTAGCAAATTTGTTGAGCGGGTTTTCAATCCCTCAATCCCTTATGCACGACTGAATTGATTACCAAAGCGAATCGATCGTCAGAAACCATCGTACCAAATACTTGATGGAGACCCTAAGGTTTTATACAAGAAACACCCTCAACAATCTTCACTCGAACAAGATAAATGTCTACCGTCAAATCTCGAACAAGGCAAATGTCTACCGTCAAACCTTATCAACACACGTTCCTTACTCCGATCGAAAAAGATGATTATGTGTTATTTTCGATCAATAAGCGAAAGGTTGAAGATGAGAAGAAGCTTGAGTATATCTTTCACGTTTCTTGTTAAAAATGCTTGAGAATGATCATTTGGATATTTATACCATACACATTGCATAGGCCAATTTGAATACAGCAAAAACTAGTTTGAGAAGCGATAGGTCGACCTGCTACCCTGCATAGGTCGACCTGTTGAGAGTATTGCACCTGAAAAATGAGTTAAGTGTGACACTTGCATCGACCTGAAGGGTCGGCGTGCGCATTCCTGTGAGTTCCTCAAAATTCCATGCGTCGACCTAATCCATCAATGCGTCGACGCACTTTGATCTTGCACTTGAGTCACCCAAAAATTGATGCGTCGACCTGAAGGGTCGCCAGGCGCATACCCGAGATTGCACCAAAATCACATGCGTCGACCTGAGAGGGTAATGCGTCGACGCATTCAACCCTTGCTTGAAATCTTTCATAAAATGCTTGCAGTAGGTCGGCCTATAGTATGTGTGAGTCGACCTATTGGTGTCTTATAGCCAAAAGTGCTTGTCTTTGTTGCATCCATTTGATTTCTATGATTCCATGTCGATTGTAGTTAATTCACAATGTTTTGACATCATGAAAACTACACCATTGCCCTCACATACTCCCCCTTTTTGATGACGGCAAAACTTATGAGTTTTTGTCGAGGGTGTTGCTTAAAATAAAGTGCTTGCTCCCCCTTTCTACATGCTCCCCTTGTCTTGGTGCGTGTGTTTGCTGTAGCTTGCTAATTCACTCATTTTCTCCCCCTTTGACAACATCAAAAAGAGACAAGTGATATTATACATACATGGTGGGATAACATCATTCAAATTTGATCATTACTAAGCCCTTTTGCAATTATAATCACAAAGCAATCATTCACATAAAACAACGCTTAATGACAAAATTTAAAAAAAAACGGCAACATAACATAAATAACCAAACACGTATTGAGCACGTAGCTCAATTAATTTTCTTACACAAACACAGTCGACGCATTAGCCTCAGATTTTTGTAAAATTTCTTTAAGTAGGTCGACTCACAAAAGGAGTAGATCGACCTATGCTTTGCAAATTTCAAAATTTGGTTAGATGCAATGAATGTATGTATGTCACAACTAAATTATGCATAAAACAAACATACTAATGAACAAATTTCAACTTTACCATAGTGATATATTAGCATGAAGTGAATCTAAGGTTGAAACGATATTACCTTTACGCATGGGAGATAGAGAAACATGCCCTCACATATCTTTGAATAAACACTTCAATAAATTTGTGAGAACATAGATAATAATAATAAATAAAGCATATGCAACTACTCATAGTTGCAACCTATCCGATATATCAAGGACGCCAAGTCCCATACAGATGTGAAAGAAGGGCTCGGTAGCTAGTGGTTTTGTAAAGATGTCGGCAAGTTGATTTTTGCTATCAACGTGCTCAAACACTACATCACCCTTCTCAACATGATCTCTAAGGAAATGGTGTCGAATTTCTATGTGTTTAGTGCGAGAGTGCAAGACCGGATTTTTGGTTAGATTTATAGCACTTGTGTTATCACAAAAGATAGGAATATGATCAAGCTTGACATTGAAGTCAAGTAATTGTTGCTTGAGCCATAGTATTTGAGCACAACAATTACTGGCCGCCACATATTCCTCCTCGGCGATTGACAAAGCAACGGACACTTGTTTCTTGCTATGCCAACTAACCAAGGAATTTGAAAAGAAGTGACATGTTCCACTAGTGCTTTTCCTATCCAATTTGCACCCGACAAAGTCGGAATCAGAATATCCAACCAAAGAGCAATCACTACCTTTGGAGAACCATAAGCCATGCTTAGTTGTACCGACAAGATACCTAAGTATGCGCTTAACGTCTTTTAAGTGAGACTCCTTAGGACATGATTGGTATCTTGCACACATACAGACACTAAACATAATATCGGGATGAGAAGCGGTAAGGTAAAGTAGGGAACCGATTATACCTCTATACCTTTTTACATCAACCAGCTTACCATGTTCATCCCGATCAAGATTTACTGCGGTAGGCATAGGAGTGTCGATGGCCTTGGACTTTACCATGTCAAAACATTTGATGAGCTCTTGACACTACTTAGTTTGACTCACAAACGTGCCTTCTTTTAGTTGCTTTACTTGGAGTCCAAGGAAGTCGTTTAGTTCACCCATCATGCTCATCTCAAATTCTCCCTGCATAAGCTTAGAAAACTCCTTTACAAGAGTCATATTAGTAGACCCAAAGATAATATGATCAACATACACTTGAACTAATATGGAATGCTTTTCATGTCTCTTAATGAAAAGGGTGGTATCAACTTTCCCTCTTGAGAAACCTTGATTAATCAAAAAATTACTAAGCCGCTCGTACCAAGCTCTAAGAGCTTGTTTTAGACCATACAAGGCACGCTTAAGTTTATAAACATAATCAGAATAATCAACGTTTTCAAATCCGGGAGGTTGAGATACATAGACCTCTTTATTAATGAACCCATTTAGAAATGCACTCTTAACATCCATTTGATAAATCTTAAAGTTTTGTGAACATGCGAATGCAATTAACAAGCGTATTGCCTCAAGTCGGGCGACCGGAGCATAGGTCTCCTCATAGTCGATCCCTTCCTCTTGGCTATACCCTTGAGCAACAAGACGGGCCTTGTTGCGAGTGATGATACCGTTTTCGTCTAGTTTGTTACTAAACACCCATTTAGTGCCAATTTTTCATACCCTAATTTTGACCCCCCCTGAGATGTTACACTTCCAAATTTTTTTTTTCATTAACCCAAGATAAGTACTCAGGGCAGTCACTTGTTACCCAACTGGAGATGTGCAAGAACAAAAGAGTTCAGGCCAAGGACCAATCAATATGGGATTAATCTATGATGCAATCACAAGGTTCAAATGATTCATTCATTCACATATGATTGATTAGACACCAGTCATTAAGACTCAGGTTTGCTCAGATCACCAAACTAGGGTTTTGGGCCCCTCAAGGACTAAAATCAGGGACCACATTTGGGAAACCCTAAAAAGCCCCAGGGCATCACTCAAAAGATTCAATCATTTTCAAATTATCCATATGGAAATATCCACTGGGCATTGTACTTCAATTCAAGATCTACAGTCCTCAATTTCATATGGCTTGCAAATTAGGGTTTTTGACCTTATTCACCTAGACAGTTGACTTTTAATCAGGACATGAATCCAAAACTCAAAACATAGATCAAGATTTTCTATTACCCCAAGATAATCCATTCATAACATCCATTTGAGGAGGAGAGCTTGATTCAACATAAAAGTCCAGGATTTCCTTTCATTTGGAAAAAGTCAACTATACAGGATCACCTTTGACTTTTGAGATTTTTGGTCAAACCATAACTTTTAAGGATCAATATCATCAATATATGATTATTAAAGTCATTTGGCCAAAGAAATTCAAGAAAATTCATCAAGGATCAAAAAGTCAACAAAAGTAAAAAATTAGGGTTTTAAGGGCATTTTGGGAACTCAAAATTTTACTTACACACTCAAAAATCTCCCAAAATGAAAGTTGTAGATCTTGCAAAATAAAACAACATCTTACAATGCAACTTTTTTCAAGAGATCAATCATTTGAGAGATTTAGGCTTTGGAAGTTATAGGTCATAAAAACTTAGAAAAAATTCTAAGTGTTTTTTGACCTAGTTTTCTTCCAACTTTAGGCCCATTTTTCATAAATTTCCCAAATGATTTTGAAGAAAGTCCAAACTAATGAATTGAATTATATGTTAAGGGCTTTCCAAATTGTGCTCAACCTTCTTCAAATTCATTTTGAGCTAGGAGTTATGCTTGTTCAAAGTTGGCCTCATAAAACAAAATTATAGGTCATGCCCACATTTGAATTTTTGCAAACTTTGTACCAATGCCTATACCAATTGATGCATCCTTGTACATGATATATCATAAGGGATTTAGTGGAATCAAATGCATTATTTCATCATTTTTTGCCAAGTTGCAAGAATTCAATGTCATGTGATTAAGTAATCATTACAAAATGGAATATTGGTGAATCATCAAGGAATATTCTCCTAAGCCAAATAGAGGTTTCACTGCATCAGAAATGATCCCTAAAGATCAGATTAAATCGAGGGCTAGGGCTTGGGATCAAGAGGAATCAAATTGTCATCATTGCATTTTGGATATTTCTTTGAATTCCTTCATAACCAAGAAACCAAGTTAACCTCACTAAGCAAGCTCACTCTCTTCAATTGTACTGAGCTCTTTGCCTATATATAGAAGAGCCTTCATCAGTATTGATCACACCAAAGCAACCATAACTTCTTGCTTTCTTCATTTCTCCCTCTTGCTTATAGTTTTCAAAAGTTCTTTGGCAAGAAGAATCGAATTCTTCAAACCAGAGCTCTTCTTTCGAAAGTAAGCCTTCTAACATCTTAAGGAGGTTCATTGGAGTTGATCCAAACATCTGGACCACTTCTGTAAGTGGGGGAACACCATTGTTGCTTTCATTTTGAAGCTCGTGCAGTTGGAGGTCCATAGAGCAATTCAGAAGGTGTCAAGCAAGTCCAAGCATCCAAACCGGTTCCTTAGGGTGTGGTAAAGCTATCCAGATGGTCGCACCTAATCTGTAAGTTCAGAATTCTCAACCTCCATGTTCACTTGAAGCTCAAATTGAAGGAGTCGAGTAGGACAATTCCGAATCATTCAAGTTACAATAAGCATTCAGTTAGCATCACTGAGTCCCCGGGAAGCTTTTAGGATCATTCAGCCATAGCCAGAAGTTCTCCACCATAGCCATCGACCTCCATTTTCAGAGGTATTTTTTCAAACTCTAACACTCATATTTAAGTGTTCTTCTTGATATATCTCAATACCATTTCATTCAACATCATCAGAGGATTGAAAACCCTCTATCATCATCTATTTATCTTACAGTATAGCCATTTAATTTCATTTTCAATTTTTTAGGGTTCTTCACGTCTTTTATATAATTCGTTAGTTATAGTTAATTATAGCTTATGTTAGTTACATATTTGAAACCGTGAGAGAATTTAGAACAAGTTTGATGTTTACATCTTTGCAAATGGTTGAGAATTGAGAGAGTTCAGAAATTCAAAAATGTTTGAGTTAGAGGTTGAAGACGAAGATGGTGATGGCGCCATTCTTTTGAACATCAGGGTTTAAGTTTAAAATATATTTAGTTGAATCCGTTTACTAAACGAATTCATCGTTTTCCCTAGTGGCCTCACATGCGCTCTTAGTCTCCTCATGCCTCTAGTCTGGGGTTCGAATCCCCCTCGCCCCAGACTTTTTGATTCTTTTATTTTTCAAACATTTCTAACTCATTTTGAAACAAAACCAATTGCGCACGTGTTATAGTCACCAACTAAGGCTTGGCCCAGTGGTATTATTTTGAACGTGTGACCATAAGGGCGTGGGTTCAAGCCTTGGTGAAGACAAACATTATTTTTTATCACTAATTTCTTTTATTTTCTTCACAACTTCACACAATTAATTCACCTATCAAATTAAGTCATTTTCACTTTATTTTTCACACACTTCTTATTTAATATATCTATTTTGAGAATATACCAAAAAATCATAAAAATATATTATTTTAAATATGTTTTAATTAGGTTTAAAATCATATATCTCTAAGTATGTTTTAATACTTAAAAATTATATTTTTAACTTGATTCTAAAAATCTAATCTCTTATAAATATCTTTGTGATAAAACCCTAATTATTTAGGTTTTAATAAATAGATTTCATCTTTACTTTAATTAAGTTGACTTTTTTTCAATTTTCAAAACTATTTTCAATCTCCGATCAAGCAGACGATCCAGGTTTTCAGACAACAAAACCTTGTATCTCCTCGACTGTTTCTCATAAACAGTAACTCATTTTCAATGGGCCTCTAATAGAGTGTAAGTCCCAACACCATTTTCTTTTCATAGTTTGTTTTTCAAAAACTGTATTTACAAAAATCTTCTTTCTGTTTTCAAAACATTCTTCTGGTATTTGAAGGGCATTATTCCCGGTGAAACTCTTCAGATAACTATGTGACCTATGTCCATCTTCACTTCTTCTGTTTTCAAAAACCTATAACTGTTTATCATAAATATTCAACTGTCATCAATAAAACAACAAAACAGCTGGTAAGGCTTTGTACATACATCTTCAAAGGCCTCCACTCCATCCAGATTAGGCTTTATAGCTTTCAATTTACAGTCTTTATTTAAATTACTGTCAAATATAAACTGTTTATATATTGTTTAGAACTACGTCTGAGTGTAAACCTTAGGACAATTAAACTATATATATATTATAGGACTATGGCCTAGGATTGAGAATGTCTTCCCGGTGAAGGCTCTTTCCTAATTAGAGATCTTTAGTTCAAACCCTCAAGATGAATTATTCTCGGTGATACATCTTGAAAAAGCCTTAGAACCCAGAACTAGGACACATCCACCCAAGAGGAATTATTCCCGGTGAAACCTCTTACCCATTTGCTTAGAGACAAAATAAGTTTAAAGCCACATAGCTTTCTCTTGTGCTATAACAAGGACCCTCGATGACCCTCGATTAGCGTCCTCTTGGGCTTTGTACAAAGACCCACAGGCTTCTTAAAATCATTCCCAGCTTCCTCTTGAGCTTGTATACAAGGACCCATCAGGTTTCTTATAAACATAGGGACAGGTCTTTAGTCACCTTTTAGCCAACCCTGGTGAGTTTCTTCCACTCTTCAAACCAGACTTTAAACAAGCTATGAATGTCTCAATCTCACATTGAGTACACCTTTTGGAATGAGAGGCATGGACAGTCTCTGTCACCCTTATCTTCATTAATTTTCCTTAGCAGAGTCTAGGTTCCATAATTGTCTATCCTTAGTGCCGTCCTCGGTTTTTTCTCGTGAGATACGAACTGACTCTTCTTTTATTTTTGAGTTGTGAAAATCAGAGAGTCGCCACCGACTTTTATTTTATCCAATTAAGGAAAGGTTTATAAAAGAAACAGAAAAAGACCTTTAAGAGATTTTGGGTTCGGGGGTAGGTTATACAAAGGGAAGGTATTAGCACCCCTTTGTATCCATGGTTATCCATGGGCTCTTAATTGCTTAGCTCACTTGTTTGAATTATTTGTCTTGCTTTAAAATGCTTGTATGTGGTTTTAAAATACCTTTGTGAATTGACTTTGTAATGATCCTTGTGCGGATGTATACAAAGTGTTTTATCTTTCGAAAGATGTTTTGAAAAAAGATCTTTAACTTCATAATGATCCTTGTTTGGATATATACCTTTGTTGTTTTGTTTGATTTGAGCAAGCAATTAGGAGATCTACCCTAAGTTCATCAGGTCCTTTCCTATTTTCTTTTAGAAAATTTTCTTTGACTGGATACAGAAAGAAATTATTTGAATTACATTTGAAACAATAGAATTGATTTTGGAAAGAGTAACAGAGGGATTACCCTAAGAGGTTCAAGTGTGATTGTGTTTTATTTTCAGATATTTTTGTCTTTGAAATTAGTGACCTAACGCTTCAGTTTTTATCTTTTGACATAGACGCAGTTTTATATGTACAGAAATTAAAGTGCGGAAATGTAAAATGTGGAAAGTAAATCTACGCTATTACATTGATTGTGCGAGAAATGTAAACTACGCTATTTACATGAATTTGGCAACCTATACACTTATCTATGAATTTAAATTGCAATAAGATAAAGGAAGTGTTTTTTTGGATTTTTGGATGGTTGATTTTAATTAAAATTAATGCATAATTAATTTAATTGAAAAGCTAAGAATTAGAAATAAAATTTAAACCTAAAAAATTAAGTCTAAAATATGTTCATATTGCTTGTTAATCAATTTTAAAACAAAAATAATTTTTTTGTGATTTTTGAGATTGTTTTGGAACTTATTAAGCTAATTAACATATAATTATATAAACAATTATACAAATAAATTAAACTTAATGAGAAAAATATTCTAATTATGTACAAAATTAGTTTATAATATATAAACTTAATTTAAATAAAAAGAAAATATTTTTTTCTGATTTTTTTTTGATAGTTTAGAAACATTTAAAATGAAATATATGAATATATATTGATTAATTAAACAAGATATTTTTATTATTAAGAAAAATAAAATATTTTTGTGTCAAAAATTAAAACAATATTTTATCAACCTAAAAATATTTTTTTGCATATTTTTCTGATTTTTAAAACTATTTTTAAATAATTTTGCAAAGAAAATTAAATAAAATAGAAAAATAAATTAAATTGTGATCCTGTGTGGTTGATGATAGAGTCTATGGTATGTGCGCGTGTTTTGGTGCGTTGGATGAGTGGATGGAATGATCTGATGGACACAGATGCATGGTACATGGCATGATGGTGGAGCGCGTAGCACAAGATCCCAAAATTAAAAAAAAAATCGCGCGCGTGTTCTGGCCAATCAGATGGCACCACACCTTCATCTTCTACCTCCAGACTATACTTTTAACAGCGTTTTCTTCCAAAAGGCGCTGTAATAAGTGAGCTTCATCCCTGCAAAATAGCGAATAGGGGTAAACCTATACAAAAATGTTTCGCGACCTGTTCATTCTACTAGCCCTGATTCACTGAGTTCAAATATGCATCTTGTTTCTTCTAATTTTGCCTAAATCGTGAATCCCTAATTTTGAACTCAAGAACCCTAAAATGGTGATTCCTCGTATAGGTGTCCAAACACCAATTAAGTTTCCAGAAACGATCAGAACATGAAAACAAACTCAAATATATGATTACATCGTGTTAAATATGCATGTATGATTGTATTTTTGTGAGTTTTGGTTTGAACAAACCGTGAGTTTTTGAGCTTGATTCTGAGGTGTTTTAAAGCTTGAGATTGATTTGGATAGGTTCAGTGATGTTTAATGATCGTGTTTGAGTGTTTAGTTTGGATTGAAACTAGCTTAAAATCATATTTCGAAATTTGAATTTCTTTGAAATTTTCAAGTTGCTACAAGTATGATACAAGCATAGGATTGGCTCTGAATTCGTGTGTGTCTGTTTACTGAAGTGTTCTACTTCATTTATAAGCAATAAATGTGCTGCAAACTTAAGCTAAGAAGCATTGATGATCTTTGAACTTTTGCATTTTTAAATAATAAAAACTTTGAATTCTTGGCCATGGCTTTGAATTTCTTCAGCCCTCTTGCTCTAGGCCTGCCATGTACTTCTATGCTGCAGAGTTGAATCAATTTTGATGGCTTTAGCTTAAGAACAAAGCATTGTATCATTATCTTACACCATTTCTTTTTTAATTTAACTTTATATGTAATAAAATTAAACTAAAAAAGAAATAAAAATGTTATGGGCCTTGGGTTGGTCGTGGGAGGCCCTTAGCATCATTAGAATTATGTTTGGATCATGAAAACTTGGCCTCTTTTGGAAAAAAAAACATTTTTGATCAATGTTGATTTCATGCATTTTCCCAAAAAATAGCCAACTTCAACAAGGCATAAATCCCTCAATTTTGATCATATGAAGGAGTTCTTGTACTTTTTAGAAACCTCAAGATGTCCTCTACAAGCTACTTTGGAAACTTTTTTTCATTTGGAGAAGTTATCTTGATGTTATGGCCTTTGACAAAAAACCACTTTTTGTTGACTTTGAAAATGACCTGTAATGTCTGAGCTCATATTTTTCAAATGGTGAATCCAATGACCATGGGATCAATTGTATTTGAAAGATAATTGAATTTCCTTCAAAAAAAGCTTTGGTTGTAATTTTTTGAATGAACGAGGAGAGAGTTATGGCCGGTCAAAGTTCAGTTGACTTTTTAGGAGAAAACCCTAATTTTGAAACTCAGGGTTTTGTTGATTTTTGATCTTTTCTTGATGAATCATGATCAACCATTGATCAAATGATGAATCTTTCGACAAAATATGGATGTTGAAAAAAAATTTCATTTTTGACTGTCTGTTGACTTTTCGGTCAAACTGGTCGTCTATTGACTGTTTGAGCTGCTGACTGTGCGTCTGAGCGAATTGAAGTTTGAAAATTTGTATGGTGGTACTTTGAGACATATGGAGGTCCATGAAATCCATTTGAGGTCTCAAAAAACTTGTTCTCCTGAAAAAAACAAAAACCCTAGTTGAGTCTCTGCTGATCATGTGATTATCAGAAGACTTCTAGAACAAAAATCTTGGAATTTTGAAATGCAAAAGATTGATTTGATTGACGGTACAAAACACGGAGAATTGTGCTGTCAGCGGGTTTGACTGTCAACTGGCTGTCCGGGCATTAACGTAACAGTTAAATTGAAAACTTAACAGTTAAAGTTAATTTTTTCTTTTTTGTTTTTTTGTTGTGTTAATGGTGAAAATTTATTTACATGAGTTGTTAGAAAAACACAAAACATAATAATTAAATAAAATATACCGTACGTGAACGAAATAACCGATAATAACCTTGAAAAAATATTTAATGCACAGAAAAATAAATATTTAACTAGCAATAAACACACATAATATTATCTAAACGACAGTACGTAATATAATGAACAGTACGACAAATAAAATAAACAGTACATTATTTGAAAGCGAAAGATACGATAAACTTTAAAAATGACGATTAAAAACCCATGCTATAAATAGCAACATATAAATGAACGGAAGTGTAAGCAACCCAGGTCCGCTTTTTTCAGGACTATGCAGACAGAAAAAGGACATGATCACCACCAAGACAGTGATGACCATAAGAAAACACGTATCCATCCATTTTGCCATTTTTGCCGACGAAGAAGATAAAATAATTATGAGGTAGAAGTTTGAGAAATGAGTTGAAATTTGATGTGAGAATTTATGGAAAAAATGAGAGGTATTTATAGAGTGAAAAGAAGGATAGAGACGTTGGGGAATGAAGTGATTCCGTACAAAAAAGGAAAATTTGAGTGGTAGTAGGATTTGAAAGAAAGTGTATGGTAGGGTTTGAAAAGAGAGATGTATAGAATAAAGTTAGGATTTGATTTGAAAGAAAGAGATTTGAAAAGAAAGGAAGAGATTTTGAAAATAATAGAAGATATTTTTGAAAATAATAATATAGTACAAAAATTAGTGGGAAACAAAAAACTAATAATAATTTACTTGTTACCAGTCCAGTCTGAATCCCCGGACTCTGCGCCTGCAAAATTTAATTCTGTACCAATTGCGTCAGTACTATTTATCTGCAAATAAATCTCAAATAAATAGCGTGTGTGAAGTGATAAACAGTATTTGGCGTTTGTGTAAGAATAAATTCAACAGCGAACCAAAATACCGTATAAGAAAAATTCTAAAAACTGAGTATTCATAAAATCAGGATATTTATGAAATAAAATCCAAGATTATAAGAAACTTCCAATTTTTAGACAGAAGTCTGTTGCCTTCTTTCTGAAAAAGATGCGGGCAAATTTTGGGGTATAACAGTTGCCCCTACTCAATCTTCTTAAACCTGAAGAGAATGATTGGAATCTGAAGGTAGAAGATGATTGAATATTTTAGATGCCCTGAAAATTTGCACTTACCTCTGCCAGAAGTGATGCTGGAATTTGCACTGAGTGTTGTCTGAGAAATGTTGTTGGCAGATCGAAACATTACCTGAGATGGGTTTTCAGATGCCATGTGGCGAATGTGTTAATGGTTTGTTCATCAGAATGAATCCATTGATTATATCTTGATGAAGGATTTGAAAACCTCTGCGTTGACCGCTTCGGAACCGTCCGAGGTTACCGCTTTAAATCTTGGAGGCTGATCGTTACGGAACTGTCCAAAGTTTTTCCGCTTTAGATTTTGAAAGTTGATCTATGTGGACCCGTCTGAGGTATCAACTTTAGATCTTTGAAGGTTGATCTTTGTGGAACCGTCTGAGGTATCAGCTTTAGATCTTTGAAGGTTGATCATTGTGGAACCGTCTGAGGTATCCGCTTTGGATCTTTGAAGGTTGATCCTTGTGGAACCGTCTGAGGTATCCGCTTTGGATCTTGAAGATTGACTGCTTTAAGGAACCGTCTAAGGTATCGACTTAGATCTGAAGGTAGATCATTAAGGAACCGTCCAAGGTATCGACTTAGATCTGAAGGTAGATCATTAAGGAACCGTCCAAGGTATCGACTTAGATCTGTATTGCTTGTTTTGAGTTGATAGGTGGTTCGAAAAGAGAGATCTCTTCAGTATGAATCTTTGGCTTGATTATATTTGAGAGGAATGTTCGTCTGAATAGAATCCAGGAGAACACTGCATGTGATAAAGAATAACTTTGCTGAGGATATTCGTCCACCTGAAAAAAAAATCAAGTTAGTGACATGCAATGTCATGATGCATGTAATGTATATGATGAGATTCTCAAACTAAATGAGAAACGTGCATGTTATGTATGCGTTTGTCATGAAACATTATATGCTATGTATGAATATGCGTATGATGTATGATGTATGCAATTTAGAGCGTATCAAACTTCTGGTTGGGAAAATAAATCCCTGCTTGCTATTTTGGAAATGAAGGCATTGTGATTGTTGATGATCTTTGCTATCTTGTTCGAGTACACTCAGCTGGGGAACTTCCTTACGGACCAGGGTGTTCTGTTGAGGGATATTTGACTACTTCTTGGGGATGAAGGTAATTTGAAAGTTCTGATTTTGATGCCCTTTGAATGGGAATAAGAAAGATGTGTAATCCTCCGATGCACTATTTGACCAAGCCTTGGTGTGGGGGATCACACCTTCTGGGGATAGTGATCTTGAACAGCCCTGCTGGGAATAAGGTTTCTCGAATCACTTTGTTGGAGAGAAAAATCTCATTAATGATTCTGCTGAGAAACGTATCTCTGTTGGGGAACTTTTCTTCTGATGCTGGTTTCGGGATGATGTCCAGATGATTGGGACATTACCTGAATGCTATTCCTATTTTCTTATAAACATCATTCATATTCAAATGCATATGTTCATTCAAAATTATCATTGGGACGTTTATATGTTCAAAACAGAAAAAGTGAAAACATTGATTTTGAGCATGAACTATATTAATTTTGAAAGAGAGCCATAATAGGCAGATTAGTTCAAGGAGGCAAAAATCCTAGTAGTAGGAAATTGTCATAAAACTTTGAAAAGTACTTATAAAGGGAAATAGCTATGTGAAAACAATCCAGTCAAGTTTCGACTCTGCTATTGCCAATCTGTCTTTGAGTATCTCATCCCTCACTTGTTGGAAGAAAATGATTGGACTGATAAATGCTTTTGATGTGTTGAACCTTGAAGGTGAGTGGGTAGCCAAACGGGACATAGTCGTACACTTTATTCCCTAACTTTTGCCTAGGCCGCCTTTTCAGGTTTTTAGCCTACCGGGATAATTATTATTTTTTAGTCTCTAACTTTTGCCTGGATCGCCCTTTCAGGTTTTCAATCCACCGAGACGCTCATTTTTGCCTAAGTCGCCCTTTCAGGTTTTCAACTTAGCGAGCTTTTCTTTAAGCAAAGTAATTTTTGACTATATCTGCATTTACAGGGTGTGGGAAATCCTTGCCGTCCATAGTGGTAAGCAACATGGCTCTGCCGGAGAATACTTTCTTGATTACAAATGGTCCCTCATAAGTGGGAGTCCACTTGCCCCTGGGGTCACCTTGTGGTAAAATGATGCGTTTGATAACCAAATCACCAGTTTGATATGCCTGAATTTTGACTTTCTTGTTGAAGACTTTGATCATACGCTTCTGGTACAATTGACCATGACAAATAGCTGCGAGCCTCTTCTCATCAATCAAGTTTATCTGGTCCAACCGAGTCTGAATCCAATCGTCTTCGTCTAGATCAGCTTCTTTCATAATCCTTAGGGAAGGAATCTGAATTTCAATTGGAAGAACTGCCTCCATACCATAGACTAAGGAAAATGGAGTTGCCCCTGTTGAAGTACGCGCTGGTGTGCGATAACCATGAAGAGCAAAAGGTAACATCTCATGCCAGTCTTTGTAGGTTACTGTCATTTTTTGTATGATCTTTTTGATGTTCTTGTTGGCAGCTTTTACCGCGCCATTCATCTTTGGTCGATATGGGGATGAATTATGATGTTTGATCTTGAACTGCGTGCAGAGTTCGGTAATCATCCTGTTGTTTAAATTTGTGGCATTGTCTGTGATGATCCCCTCCTGTTAACAAAAGCACAACCCTCAATAGAGTCAAAATCCCCTCCGAGTCAAAGATCCCACACTGGTGGATCTTTCCCTTTTCTTTAAAACGTTAGCCTCAACCTTGGGCTTTGTACAAGGCACATACTTCCCCTTAGAGTCAAAACCCTTATAGGTATCCCCCTATCCAGAGTCCGCCACAACCTTGGGCTTTGTACAAGGTAGAAAATAGTGTCTCCCCTAGAGAGTCAGCCACAACCTTGGGATTTATACAAGGCAACAAATAAATAAATAAAGAGTCAGCCACAATTATGGGCTTTGTACAGAACACCAAATAAAATCCATCAAATAAACACTCTCTAACAAGAGTCAGCCTCAATTATGGGCTTTGTACAGAACACAAATTTCTTCAGATAATCCAAAGTGGAGTCATCTCCCAGAGTCAATAAAAAAAATCAATCAAAAAGCCTCAAGCTTGGGCCTCATACAAGCCAGCTAAAGTTAAATCTTTCATACAGTAGATAGACATAGCTTATCTCTATAGAGGGACATTTCTCCTATCTCACCACATTCAAACAAACAAACATTTCAATTTCAATTTCAAACATTCTCCCATTTAGGACTTTGAAAGGCATGCTCTGAGGCAAACAAATCCAGACTTGTACACTTTCCCTAATTTGGATGAGAATCCTTCTTTCATTCAAGAGACACGTGACTGGCATACTTTCAAACATACAAGTAAGGTCCCTCTCTTAATGAAATGAATTCAGCTTTTCTGTCACTCTTTAAATGTTTGTGGTGGAGTAGTAGAAATACCTATCTGTAAAGATGACTTCATGTCTCTTTACTGTAAACAGAGATTTAATTCAAGCATCAACCTTGAGCTTTAAGCAAGGCACCAAAAATAATTAATTTCCCTAAGTAGTTCCCCGAACTACAAAAAGCTCTGACTTCCATTAGGGGTATGTAGGCATGAGGTTCACAAGGAATCTCAGCGAGCTAATAAAAAACCAAAAATAGTTAGTGTGTCTTTCTTTTAAATCAATTCAATTTCTTCTCCTAACACAAAGGAGAAACTTTCCCAATTATCAGCAACAAACACAAACACATAGACACAAAGAAGGTTCCCGTAGAGTACTACGGATATGTAGGGTGCTTAAACTCTTCCCTATGTATAACCGACCCCCCGGACTCCAGAATTTCTAGTCTAGGTGAATCCCCACACTTAGCAAACTCCTAAAGTTTATTTGAGATCTTTTTCCCCTTTCCTACTCGTAGGATAATTAAAAAGTTCGTGTGATATCGTAGGAAGAACTGAAACAAAATTCATCCCGCCACGGGCGCATTCTCCTTCCAAATTTCGCGTGAAGGGTCTAGCGTGCCGTCATCCCAAGTGAAACGGGGTGGCAAAAAAAACGACACCACACAATTACTCGATGGTCTCGCGGAGGAGGGACAAGGTCCCAAACGTCATTTATCTTAAATTGGTTTAGCTCTTCTTGCATAGCTAAATACCAATGCTCATCGACTAATGCATCTTTGGAGTTTTTAGGCTCAACATGAGAGATGAAAGAATCATAAAAATAAAAGTTACTTATCCTTGACTGTGTTGTCACCCCTTTTGATATGTCTCCTAGAATGTTCTCCATAGGATGGTCCTTAGAGGATTTCCATGCAAGGGGAAGATCATTCTTCTCACTTGGTTGGTCCTCCTCTTTCTCCTTAGGTGTTTGATCCACTTCCTCTTCATTATTCTCGGGTAAGAGGGATTCTTTATCTTTCTCAAGCTTGGCATCCGGATCTTTAAGTAAACTCTCAGTTGAGATACATGCACCATTAAGAACACTACCTTTTCCGACAACTTTCGGATAAGACTCATCAAAAGAGACATGTACGGACTCTTCAACAATATGTAATCTTTTGTTGTATACTCTATAAGCTTTACTAGATTGAGCGTATCCTAGAAAGATACCCTCATCCGCTTATGCATCAAACTTACCAAGATTCTCCTTTCCATTATTTAGAACAAAGCACTTACATCCAAATACATGAAGGTGGGAAATGTTTTGTTTTCGTCCTTTCAAGAGTTCATACGGTGTTTTGTTTAGAATAGGTCGTATCAAAATCGTATTTAAAATATAACAAGCCGTATTTATGGAATCGGCCTAAAAGTATTTTGGAAGCCTATTTTCATTAATAATAGTTCTCCCAAGTTCTTCCAACACACGATTTTTAGGTTCCACTACTCCATTTTGTTGGGGAGTTCGTGGTGCGGAGAAATTATGATTAATGCCATGATTTCCACAAAACTCTTCAAAAAGATGATTTTCAAACTCACCCCCATGATCACTTCGAATGGATACTATGTTAGTATTCAATTTATTTTGGAATAACTTGGCAAATTTCTCAAACGCGGAGAAAGTGTCACTTTTGCTTTCTAAGAAAATCGTCCAACAATACCTAGAGAAATCATCAATTATGACAAACCCATAATAGTTTCCACCTAGACTTTTTATTCTAGATGGTCCAAAGAGGTCCATATGAAAAAGTTCAAGGGGTCTCGTAGTTGAAATAATGTTTTTAGATTTAAAAGAGATCCTTGTTTGCTTCCCCATTTGGCACGCATCACATAAGTGATCTTTGGAAAACTTTATTTTAGGTAGCCCTGATACTAGATCTTTTGAGACGATTTTATTTAGCAAATCAAAGTTGACGTGAGCTAAACGTCTATGCCAAAGCCATGAGTCTTCACTCATAGTTGCTAGACATTTGGCCTCAATCAAGGATACTTCATCTAGGTCAAGCATGTATACATTATTTACCCTCAGACCTTTGAACACATCATCTTTCTTGTCATCATTTCTAATTATGCAACTTTCTTTAGAAAATGATACCGAGTATCCTTTGTCGCATAATTGACTGATGCTAATAAGATTGTGTTTAAGGCCCTCAACTAGAAGGACGTCAGAGATAGTAGTAGAAGAGGGATTACCTAGACTACCTTTACTGCGTATTGCTCCCTTGTTGTTATCACCATAGGTCACAAATCCTTTATTCTTAGCCACAAAGTCATAGAATAAAGATAAGTCACCCGTCATATGTCTTGAGCATCCGCTATCTAGAAACCATATTCTTTCGGATGGCTCAAGACATTCCACCTACAAATTTAAACATGGGTAATAGGTACCCAATTTTCATTGGGTCTTTGTGTGTGAGTGAAACAAAGGTTGCTCTTCGGAGTCCATTTGAAAATGCCTTTGGGAACCATGAATCTCCTAAAGCGACATTTTTTAATGGTATGCCCCCTTTTGAAACAATATAGACATCTTGAGTCAAAATCACAAGATGAGTCAAAGATCCCCTCCTGTTAACAAAAGCACAGTCCTCAATAGAGTCAGAATCCCGTCTGAGTCAAAGATCCCACACTGGTGGATCTTTCCCTTTTCTTTAAAATGTTAGCCTCAACCTTGGGCTTTGTACAAGGAACATACTTCCCCTTAGAGTCAAAACCCTTATAGATATCCCCCTATCCAGAGTCCGCCACAACCTTGGGCTTTGTACAAGGCAGAAAATAGTGTCTCCCCTAGAGAGTCAGCCACAACCTTGGGCTTCATACAAGGCAGCAAATAAATAAATAAAGAGTCAGCCATAATTTTGGGCTTTGAACAGAACACCAAATAAAATCCATCAAATAAACACTCTCTAACTAGAGTCAGCCTCAATTGTGGGCTTTGTACAGAACACAAATTTCTTCAGATAATCCCCAGTGGAGTCATCTCCCAGAGTCAATAAAAAAATCAATAAAAAAGCCTCAAGCTTGGGCCTCATACAAGCCAGCTAAAGTTAAATCTTTCATACAGTAGATAGACATAGCTTATCTCTAGAGAGGGCCATTTCTCCTATCTCACCACATTCAAACAAACAAACATTTCAATATCAATTTCAATTTCAAACATTCTCCCATTTAGGACTTTGAAAGGCATGCTCTAAGGCAAACAAACCCAGACTTGTACACTTTCCCTAATTTGGATGAGAATCCTTCTTTCATTCAAGAGACACGTGACTGGCATACTTGCAAACATACAAGTAAGGTCCCACTCTTAATGAAATGAATTCAGCTTTTCTGTCACTCTTTAAATGTTTGTGGTGGAGTAGTAGAAATACCTGTCTGTAAAGATGACTTCATATCTCTTTACTGTAAACAGAGATTTAATTCAAGCTTCAACCTTGAGTTTTAAGAAAGGCACCAAAAATAATTAATTTCCCTAATTAGTTCCCCGAACTACAAAAAGCTCTGACTTCCATTAGGGATATGTAGGCACGAGGTTCACAAGGAATCTCTGCGAGCTAATAAAAAACCAAAAATAGTTAGTGTGTCTTTCTTTTAAATCAATTCAATTCCTTCTCCTAACACAAAGGAGAAACTTTCCCAATTATCAGCAACAAACAGAAACACATAGACACGGAGAAGGTTCCCGAAGAGTACTACGGATATGTAGGGTGCTTAAACTCTTCCCTATGTATAACCGACCCCCCGGACTCCAGAATTTCTAGTCTAGGTGAATCCCCACACTTAGCAAACTCCTAAGGTTTATTTGAGATCTTTTTCCCCTTTCCTACTCGTAGGATAATTAAAAATTTCGTGTGATATCGTAGGAAGAACTGAAACAAAATTCATCCCGCCACAGGCGCATTCTCATTCCTAATTTCGCGTGAAGGGTCTAGCGTGCCGTCCTCCCAAGTGAAACGGGGAGGTAAAAAAACGACACCACACAATTACTCGATGGTCTCGTGGAGGAGGGACAAGGTCCCAAACCTCATTTATCTTAAATTGGTTTAGCTCTTCTTGCATAGCTAAATACCAATGCTCATCGACTAATGCATCTTTGGAGTTTTTAGGCTCAACTTGAGAGACGAAAGAATAATAAAAACAAAAGTTACTTATCCTTGACCGTGTTGTCACCCCTTTTGATATGTCTCCTAGAATGTTCTCCATAGGATGGTCCTTAGAGGATTTCCATGCAAGGGGAAGATCACTCTTCTCACTTGGTTGGTCCTCCACTTTCTCCTTAGGTGTTTGATCCACTTCCTCTTCATTATTCTCGGGTAAGAGGGATTCTTTATCTTTCTCAAGCTTGGCATCCGGATCTTTAAGTAAACTCTCAGTTGAGATACCTGCACCATTAAGAACACTACCTTTTCCGACAACTTTCGAATAAGACTCATCAAAAGAGACATGTACGGACTCTTCAACAATATGTAATCTTTTGTTGTATACTCTATAAGCTTTACTAGATTGAGCGTATCCTAGAAAGATACCCTCATCCGCTTATGCATCAAACTTACCAAGATTCTCCTTTCCATTATTTAGAACAAAGCACTTACATCCAAATACATGAAGGTGGGAAATGTTTGGTTTTCTTCCTTTCAAGAGTTCATACGGTGTTTTGTTTAGAATAGGTCGTATCAAGATCCTATTTAAAACATAACAAGCCGTATTTATGGCATCGGCCTAAAAGTATTTTGGAAGCCCATGTTCATTAATAATAGTTCTCCCAAGTTCTTCCAACACACGATTTTTAGGTTCCACTACTCCATTTTGTTGGGGAGTTCGTGGTGCGGAGAAATTATGATTAATGCCATGATTACCACAAAACTCTTCAAAAAGATGATTTTCAAACTCACCCCCATGATCACTTCGAATGGATACTATGTTAGTATTCAATTTATTTTGGAATAACTTGGCATATTTCTCAAACGCGGAGAAAGTGTCACTTTTGCTTTCTAAGAAAATCGTCCAACAATACCTAGAGAAATCATCAATTATGACAAACCCATAATAGTTTCCACCTAGACTTTTTATTCTAGATGGTCCAAAGAGGTCAATATGAAAAAGTTCAAGGGGTCTCGTAGTTGAAATAATGTTTTTAGATTTAAAAGAGATCCTTGTTTGCTTCCCCATTTGGCACGCATCACATAAGTGATCTTTGGAAAACTTTATTTTAGGTAGCCCTGATACTAGATCTTTTGAGACGATTTTATTTAGCAAATCAAAGTTGACGTGAGCTAAACGTCTATGCCAAAGCCATGAGTCTTCACTCATAGTTGCTAGACATTTGGCCTCAATCAAGGATACTTCATTTAGGTCAAACATGTATACATTATTTACCCTCAGGCCTTTGAACACATCATCTTTCTTGTCATCATTTCTAATTATGCAACTTTCTTTAGAAAATGATACCGAGTATCCTTTGTCGCATAATTGACTGATGCTAATAAGATTGTGTTTAAGGCCCTTAACTAGAAGGACGTCAGAGATAGTAGTAGAAGAGGGATTACCTACACTACATTTACCGAGTATCGCTCCCTTGTTGTTATCACCATAGGTCACAAATCCTTTATTCTTAGCCACAAAGTCATAGAATAAAGATAAGTCACTCGTCATATGTCTTGAGCATCCGCTATCTAGAAACCATCTTCTTTCGGATGGCTCAAGACATTCCACCTACAAATTTAAACATGGGTAATAGGTACCCAATTTTCTTTGGGTCTTTGTGTGTGAGTGAAACAAAGGATGCTCTTGGGAGTCCATTTGAAAATGCCTTTGGGAACCAAGAATCTCCTAAAGCGACATTTTTTAATGGTATGCCCCCTTTTGAAACAATATAGACATCTTGAGTCAAAATCACAAGATGAGTCAAAGATCCACTCCTGTTAACAAAAGCACAATCCTCAATAGAGTCAGAATCCCCTCTGAGTCAAAGATCCCACACTGGTGGATCTTTCCCTTTTCTTTAAAATGTCAGCCTCAACCTTGGGCTTTGTACAAGGAACATACTTCCCCTTAGAGTCAAAACCCTTATAGGTATCCCCCTATCCAGAGTCCGCCACAACCTTGGGCTTTGTACAAGGCAGAAAATAGTGTTTCCCCTAGAGAGTCAGCCACAACCTTGGGCTTCATACAAGGCAGCAAATAAATAAATAAAGAGTCAGCCAGAATTCTGGGCTTTGAACAGAACACCAAATAAAATCCATCAAATAAACACTCTCTAACTAGAGTCAGCCTCAATTCTGGGCTTTGTACAGAATACAAATTTCTTCAGATAATCCCCAGTGGAGTCATCTCCCAGAGTCAATAAAAAAATCAATCAAAAAGCCTCAAGCTTGGGCCTCATACAAGCCAGCTAAAGTTAAATCTTTCATACAGTAGATAGACATAGCTTATCTCTATAGAGGGCCATTTCTCCTATCTCACCACATTCAAACAAACAAACATTTCAATTTCAAACATTCTCCCATTTAGGACTTTGAAAGGCATGCTCTGAGGCAAACAAACCCAGACTTTTACACTTTCCCTAATTTAGATGAGAATCCTTCTCTCATTCAAGAGACACGTGACTAGCATACTTGCAAACATACAAGTAAGGTCCCTCTCTTAATGAAATGAGTTCAGCTTTTCTGTCACTCTTTAAATGTTTGTGGTGGAATAGTAGAAATACCTCTTTGTAAAGATGACTTCATGTCTCTTTACTGTAAACAGATACTTAATTCATGCTTCAACCTTGAGCTTTAAGCAAGGCACCAAAAATAATTAATTTCCCTAATTAGTTTCCCGAACTACAAAAAGCTCTGACTTCCATTAGGGATATGTAGGCATGAGGTTCACAAGGAATCTCAGCGAGCTAATAAAAAACCAAAAATAGTTAGTCTGTCTTTCTTTTAAATCAATTCAGTTCCTTCTCCTAACACAAAGGAGAAACTTTCCCAATTATCAGCAACAAACACAAACACATAGACAAAGAGAAGGTTCCCGTAGAGTACTATGGATATGTAGGGTGCTTAAACTCTTCCCTATGTATAACTGACCCCCCGGACTCTAGAATTTCTAGTCTAGGTGAATCCCCATACTTAGAAACTCCTAGGGTTTATTTGAGATCTTTTCCCCCTTTCCTACTCGTATGATAATTAAAAAGTTCGTGTGATATCGTAGGAAGAACTGAAACAAAATTCATCCCGCCACGGGCGCATTGTCCTTCCAAATTTCGCGTGAAGGGTCTAGCATGCCATCCTCCCAAGTGAAACGGGGAGGTAAAAAAAATGATACCACACAATTACTCGATGGTCTCCCAGAGGAGGGACAAGGTCCCAAACCTCATTTCTCTTAAATTGGTTTAGCTCTTCTTGCATAGCTAAATACCAATGCTCATCGACTAATGCATCTTTGGAGTTTTTAGGCTCAACTTGAGAGAGGAAAGAATAATAAAAACAAAAGTTACTTATCCTTTACCGTGTTGTCACCCCTTTTGATATGTCTCCTAGAATGTTCTCCATAAGATGGTCCTTAGAGGATTTCCATGCAAGGGGAAGATCACTCTTCTCACTTGGTTGGTCTTCCACTTTCTCCTTAGGTGTTTGATCCACTTCCTCTTCATTATTCTCAGGTAAGAGGGATTCTTTATCTTTCTCAAGCTTGGCATCCGGATCTTTAAGTAAACTCTCAATTGAGATACCTGCACCATTAAGAACACTACTTTTCCGACAACTTTCGGATAAGACTCATCAAAAGAGACATGTACGGACTCTTCAACAATATGTAATCTTTTGTTGTATACTCTATAAGCTTTACTAGATTGAGCGTATCCTAGAAAGATACCCTCATCCGCTTTTGCATCAAACTTACCAAGATTCTCCTTTCCATTATCTAGAACAAAGCACTTACATCCAAATACATGAAGGTGGGAAATGTAGTGTTTTGTTTAGAATAGGTCGTATCAAGATCCTATTTAAAACATAACAAGCCATATTTATGGCATCGACCCAAAAGTATTTTGGAAGCCCATGTTCATTAATCATAGTTCTCCCAAGTTCTTCCAACACATGATTTTTACGTTCCACTACTCCATTTTGTTGGGGAGTTCGTGGTGCGGAGAAATTATGATTAATGCCACGATTACCGCAAAACTCTTCAAAAAGATGATTTTCAAACTCACCCCCATGATCACTTCGAATGGATACTATGTTAGTATTCAATTTATTTTGGAATAACTTGGAAAATTTCTCAAACGCGGAGAAAGTGTCACTTTTGCTTGCTAAGAAAATCGTCCAACAATACCTAGAGAAATCATCAACTATGACAAACCCATAATAGTTTCCACCTAGAATTTTTATTCTAGATGGTCCAAAGAGATCCATATGAAGAAGTTCAAGGGGTCTCGTAGTTGAAACAACGTTTTTAGATTTAAAAGAGATCCTCGTTTGCTTCCCCATTTGGCACGCATCACATAAGTGATCTTTGGAAAACTTTATTTTAGGTAGGCCTGATAATATATCTTTTGAGACGATTTTATTTAGCAAATCAAAGTTGACGTGAGCTAAAAGTCTATGCCAAAGCCATGAGTCTTCACTAATAGTTGCTAGACATTTGGCCTCAATCAAGGATACTTCATTTAGATCAAGCATGTATACATTATTTACCCTCAGGCCTTTGAATACATCATCTTTCTTGTCATCATTTCTAATTATGCAACTTTTTTTAGAAAATGATACTGAGTATCCTTTGTCGCATAATTGACTGATGCTAATAAGATTGTGTCTAAGGCCCTCAACTAGAAGGACGTCAGAGATAGTAGTAGAAGAGGGATTACCTACACTACCTTTACCGAGTATTGCTCCCTTGTTGTTATCACCATAGGTCACAAATCCTTTATTCTTAGCCACAAAGTCATAGAATAAAGATAAGTCACCCGTCATATGTCTTGAGCATCCGCTATCTAGAAACCATCTTCTTTCGGATGGCTCAAGACATTCCACCTACAAATTTAAACAAGGGGAATAGGTACCCAATTTTCATTGGGTCCTTGTGTGTGAGTGAAACAATGGTTGCTCTTTGGAGTCCATTTGAAAATGCCTTTGGGAACCAAGAATCTCCTAAAGCGACATTTTTTAATGGTATGCCCCCTTTTGCAACAATATAGACATCTTGAGTTTGAATGGTCATCACATTTGCTAGATTGATCTTTTATCACATAAGTGTATCGTTGATATGGATTTATCATACTATTTTTAAAATGTGATCGATCAATAGCATATGTGATTTTTGGTTGTGAAGCCTTGTCTAATTTGGCTTTGATAGTTTTAACTTCTTTTTGCCAAATGTAACAAGTTTCACATCCTCTCCATCTAAACCAAGGACTCTTGTCAATAAAGCTTGTGTCTTTGACACTTTTGATCATAGATTCCTTGAGAGTTTCTAATTCCTTTTCGGAATCGGAAACTTTCTTCTCAAGGTATTTGAAAATTCTTTTTTTTGAAGCTAAGCGTTGAAATGCTTCCATAGCTTCATGATGCAAAGTATCAAAGGCATGCTTTAATTCAAAATAAGACATAGCATCAACAATATTGTATTTATCATGACTTACAATCTTTTTCTTCTTTTGATGTGCCATGAGACATAGGTTGACGGTTTCCTCTTCATCGCTTGAGCTTTCTTTGCTAGATGAGTCACTATCACTTTCCCAAGCGATATAGGCTCTTCTTCCTTTTGTTTACTTCTTTTGAGGTTTACTCTTTGTCTTATCTTTCTTAAGCGAAGGGAAATCCGGTTTGTAGTGACCCTGTTTACCATAATTGTAACAAGATCCTCTAGGTTTAGTCTTCTTGTACTCATATTGCTTGTTAGGCTTTGATTGACGTCTATAGTCAACTAGATTGTTGTCCGAGTGCTTAATTTCATTCTTTTGAAGATATTTATTGTATCTTCTCACGAACAATCCCATATCTTCATCCGGACTATCATCTGCGTCACTAAATTCACTATCACACGTATCTTTGGTGGATGACTTAGAACTTGAAGCCTTTAGAGCAATAGACTTCTTTTCGGTATCCTTTGACTTCTCTTTCTTTTCTTTCTTTTCGTGTTTGTTTAGGTTCATGAGATCTTGCTCATGTTCTTCTAGCTTTCCAAATAAAGCCGTGAGATCCAATGTAGAGAGATCGTTGGCTTCTTTGATTTCCGTGACCTTAGGTTTCCATTCCCTACTAAGACATCTCAAAAATCTGTTAGTAGCTACGACATTGGGAGTAATATGTCCCAAAGTGTGTAAACGATTGATAATATGAGAAAATCTCTTTTGCATTTCCGCAATGGTTTCACCTTGCTTCATATGAAAGAGATCAAACTCTTGCGTTAAGGTATTGATTCAAGCTAGCTTAACATCATTAGTTCCTTCATGGGCGACTTGTAATGCATCCCACATTGCCTTAGCTGTTTGGCAATGCGACACACGAAAGTACTCATCAACCCCTAAGGAAACTATAATCATGTTTCTAGCTTTCCAATCATACCCGTAATTCTTTTCATCTTTTTCATCCCATTGTGCTTGAGGTTTAGGTCTTGTGATGCCTGCATCGTTATTATGGTGATAGCCATAAGACCATTGACGACGACATCCCATATTTTTCTATCAACGGAGTTGATATGAATGCACATACAGTCTTTCCAATAACTATAGTTTTCTCCAATGAAAACAGGCGCTTTATTATACGCCCCTTTTTTACCGCTCTTCATTTTCTAAAAAGTTATATCAAGCACTAGAATGAACTGGAGCTCGTGATACCACTTGTTAGACGATAGGAATGGTCTAGAGGGGGGTGAATAGACAACCTTTTTCCGACTTAAGAAAATTTTAGTTTTTGAAACGTGACTTCCCTGAATCACTTAATCGTTTAAGAGCGATTGCGTTATCGGGGACCGGATATGTGCACTAAACCGAACGGATGAAAAATGGCGAATAATGAATTACGTTTTAACGAATTTATCAATTACTTCAATTGCACACTTGATAGTATATTACTCACAATGAACGTTTACACTAAAATTTGAACAAAAATTGATTGAGTAATTTTATCGAACACTTGGTGATCGATATTTACCAAACCTTTGTTTTTGCTCAACAATGGAAATATAATGAAACAAATAGAAACAAGATAGAAGTAAGAACGATAAAGAACACGAGATTTGTTAAGGTAGTTCCTCTATCGTCCTCGCAGGAGTACGTCTGCCCCTAATTTCAAATGAAATTAGGAAAGTTTTATTTGATTGCAAAATGTTTAACAAGGATAGAATGTACCAATCACCAACTACACACATGCAGAAAAATTAAATACAATTCGATCCTCCCCTTGATTCAAGTTGAATCAAGTCAATGTCAATGATCTTCACCGATCAAGAACCTGATCGTTCCTTTCTCAATCCTCCGGTTGTAGCAAATTTGTTGAACGGATCTTCAATCCCTCAATCCCTTATGCACGGCTGAATTGATTACCAAAGCGAATCGATCGTCAAAAACCTTCGTACCAAATCCTTGATGAAGAAGGAAAAACCCTAAGGTTTTATACAAGAAATACCCTCAACAATCTTCACTCGAACAAGATAAATGTCTACCGTCGAATCTCAAACAAGACAAATGTCTAGCGTCGAACCTTATCAACACACGTTCCTTACTCCGATCGAAAAAGATGATTATGTGTGATTTTCGATCAATAAGCGAAAGGTTGAAGATGAGAAGAAGCTTGAGTATATCTTTCACGTTTCTTGTTAAAAATGCTTGAGAATGACCATTTGGATATTTATACCATACACATTGCATATGCCAATTTGAATACAGCAAAAACCAGTTTGAGAAGCGATAGGTCGACCTGCTCCCCTGCATAGGTCGACCTGTTGAGAGTATTGCACCTGAAAATGAGTTAAGTGTGACACTTGCGTCGACCTGAAGGGTCGGCATGCGCAATCCCGTGAGTTCCTCAAAATACCATGCGTCAACCTAATCCATCAATGCGTCGACGCACTTTGATCTTGCACTTGAGTCACCCAAAAATTGATGCGTCGACCTGAAAGGTCGGCATGCGCATACCCGAGATTGCACCAAAATCACATGCGTCGACCTGAGAGGGTAATGCATCGACGCATTCAACACTTGCATGAAATCTTTCATAAAATGCTTGCAGTAGGTCGACCTATAGTATGTGTGAGTCGACCTATTGGTGTCTTATAGCCAAAAGTTCTTGTCTTTGTTGCATCCATTTGATTTCTATGATTCCATGTCGATTGTAGTTAATTCACAATGTCTTGACATCTTGAAAACTACACCATTGCCCTCACACATTGTAAGTACAAGCCCATAATCAAGTGAAATCAAAATAAATGATATCAAAAGATAAACAGAACTCTAGTCATTTGACTTAGAGCTTTCAACATCATCCTCTTCTTCCTCAGTGCCATCATCAGGACTGGCATATTCAACCTTTTCCCCTTCAGGTTCAACATCTCCTTCTTCAGATCCATCAACATCTTCTTCATTAGCATTGTCTACAAGCTCAGCATCAGATTCAAGAGAGCTTATCAATTTCTCAAGGCCTAGCTTCCTTGCTTCAAGCTCTTTACATGTTTCTTTTAGCACAACTATAATTTCTGACTTACTGGCTTTAGAGTCCCATGGGGTGTCTCAGCAGATGTTATGTCAATGTCACGAACATGGGTTCCTTGAAAGAGCTTGTGATGAAGGAGTAAAGGGCTTGCTCTTTTGCATACAGAATCTTTGTCATTCAGGATGTTAGGAAATTGATTCAAGATAATTCCACAAATAAGGGAGGGGAAAGTAATAGGGCCTTTAACACTATAGCTACCAGCATGCTGTAAAGTTTGCTCAAAAATATAAGTCCCATAGTCAACTTTGTTCTTAGTACCAATAGCAAAGATGAATTTATCTATAACACCAAAAATTGTAGACTTGTGTTGAGTTGGCACCCAGTTGGCAGCTCCAATCCTGTGAAGTTTAGCATACTTCACACTTAGCTTGCTGGCATTTAACTTCCCTTTGACAGGCCACGTCTTGACTTTTCCAACAGTAATTACCTTGCACATTTGATTGTCAGACACTTCCAGCTCAGGCTGAGCTTCATTGGATCTTTCCAGAAATTTATCGATCACAATGGGGGAGAAGTTAACATAATTTCCCCTTACAAACACTTTCAAGTAATCCTTAGCTTTCTTGTTGGCACAATCTTCTTGTAAATTCACAATGAACTCCTTCACGAGGACTTCATAACATTTGGAGAATTGAGTCACAGTTTTTATCAGCCCAACTTCATGAATGAGATTCACAATCTCTTCACACTCAAGAGCATTCTAAGCAAGCTTCCTCTCTAAGGACAATATTTTCTGAAAGACATATTTCCATTTGATTGGAATGGATGGATAGTGAAAAGAAATATAATCAATAGGCACTCCAGGGACACAAGCATCAAGCTTGCTAGTAGAGGCTTTCTTCTTGGGAGGGATGTCATTGACACCCAGAGCAACATCAGAATCTGACTCAATCTCAGCAATAATTCTAGCCTTTCTCTTCTTAGGCACCACTTTGCTCCAAGATTTCTTAGGTCCAACAGAAGTGGGCTTAACCACAGTCTTTTTGGCTATACTTGGATTGATAGAAGCAACCAAGTCATCATCAGAGAGGTCATCAAGGTTGATCACCTTATCAGCATTGGTTTTCTCAGGTTCTTTCTCTTCAGCTTGACCACCTTCAGTGTAGTCCTCATTCTGGTCAACAGATACATTACCATCATCTTTACAAGGTACCTCTTCATCATCCACAACAGCAACATGGACCTCAGTATGATCATCATCAGCAACAGCACCGTCCTTACCAAGAGTCTCTTCCACATCATCATTCTTATTATCATTATCATCCACATTAACATCCAAATTAACAGCATCATTCACATTATCAATGTTTTCTTCATGAACAGTCGCGTCCATATCCTCATTTACTTGGACAGAGTCAACAACATTACCACTAACATGCATATTGTCTTGTGACTCAGGAAAAACAGAATTTAAAGGAACAGAAATCCCAGGTACATCATGATTCTCAATCAAGATACGGGTAACAATTTTAGCAATGGCGTTGTGAGCATACCTAGAACCTTCTTTAGTCAATTCTTCCCTAGAGGGATGAACACGAGATTGAGAAGTCTGACTAGAAATAGGCTTTTTAGGTCTTCTTGTTGTTTCTTTGGTTCTTCGTGCATGCGATGTTCCTGGCTTCTTTGCCACAAGATCGTCTGGAGTCACCATGTGTAAAGGGATGACCTCAAGAATCTCATTAGGGTTAATGGGAATATCATTTGTACCTTGAACATGAGTAGAGGAAGCAGTCATTTTTGAGGGAGATTGAGGGTTTGACTGTTCATAAAGAGAGCTTGTTATTTCTGTGGTTGGAGGCGAGATGTGAGAAGTGCAAGAGACTGAACACGAAAGTATGGTAGTGAGTTTAGAGGAAATGATTTCACTAGGAGAGGGAGATTTAAATTTTGACCAATCATAAAATCTGAAGTATTTTTCTTATTCAAAACGTAATTCCCAAGGAACTGTAATTGCTAGAATTCCTAATAGAGGAAAATACCCAGTTTTCTTCTCAAGTTTTCAAATTGAGAAGCATCGAGGGCTTTAGTAAAGATATCAGCAATTTGTAATTCAGTAGCCACATGCTCCAGAGTAACCACAATGTCTTCCACAAGGTCTCTTAGAAAGTGTTGTCTAATATGCATATGCTTGGTTCTGCTATGTTGAATAGGATTCTTTGGAATATTAGTAGCACTTAGATTGTCATAGTGCAATATCATGACATCCTGAGTGACATTGTATTCAGACAACATTTGTTTCATCCAGACCATCTCATCCTCAGATTTGAAAAAATGCTTAGCTATCTTCTCTTACATCCCACCAAAGACTATATCATCCACATATATCCAAGCAATCATGAGTTTTTCACCTTCATCCTTCACAAAAAGGGTTTTATCTATCCCTCCTTCCTTGTAACCATTACTAGCCAACCTTTCATACCAAGCTCTAGGAGCTTGTTTTGGTCTCCTTCGTTTAAAACTTCTTGTTTTGCCTCTAGATTTATTTTTATTTAAGACAGAACTTGAGTGTTCAATCTCATCACATAGCTCAAGGTGAGATGGCTCTGTTTTAGTAAAGTTTCTTTGTTGATAGACCATCCTTTTGGTAAGTGCACGAGCCTCAGGACACGTGGACTTCAAGTGACCTATCTTGACACATCGATAGCATCTCTTATATGAGAGATATGTGCCCCTTTCTTGATGTTTTCCTCTATGTTGGAGCTTTTGGTTAGACATCATCTTCTCCATCATGTAAGGCATGTCTCTTACTTCTAAATTTCTGTTATGTGATGTATTCAACATCTTTCTTTCTAGAGCATCAATGTTTGACAGGAGACTTGTGTTTTATTCTTGTAGGAGAATGTGAGCATTTCTATACTCCAACAAACTTGCACATAGTCTTTCATTCCTTAGACAGGTCTCAGAAAAAACAGAAACAAGTTCACTAACAGAGAGTTCTCCAACATATGTCTTTTCATCAGATTCATCCACATCTTCAACAATAATCTTTATCTTTGTAAAGGGATCCACTGTTTTTACTGATCTTTCTTGATGATTATCCTCAATCTCTTCTTTGGTCATAGGAGATTAAGAGGAGTACTTTGAGATTCTAGGCTTCCATAAGTAACAGTTTTACTTAGACCTAAACCCCTTCATGACTTCCTTATGTTATCCATTTGTGACGATACATTATTTTTTTGTGAATCTGACATTGAAACCTTGGTCACATAGTTGACTGATGCTGATCAGATTTACAATCAGTCCTTTTGCCAGCAGAACATTGTCCAGGTTTAGAACCCCAAGACATTCTAGTTTTCCAACCCCTTGGATTTCTCCTTTTTCTCCATCACCAAAAGTCACATAGTTAGAGGAAAGAGGAATGACATCTACCAATAAATTCTTTGTACCAGTCATGTGCTTTGAGAAGCCACTATCAAAGTACCAGTCTTCTTTGGATGTCAGCCGTAGGAGAGTGTGGGCTATTAAGGTTGTACCTTTAGCAACCCATTGTTGTTTCTTGACTAGAGTGTTCTACTTTGGTTTTTCCTGAAGTGTCTGATTGGGATAGCCATACAGTCTGAAGCAAAAAGGTTTTATGTGACCAAATCTTCCACAGTAGTGGCATCTCCATTTATGAAATTTCCTCCTTGTATGGTTCATCCCCCTGTTTTCATGATGTTGAGACATTGGTCTTGACAACATATTTGGCATGTGGACTTCAGGCTTTGACCTCTTGAACCCTAATATGGATTCTAATCTACCCACAAATCCTATTCTAGACATGTCTCCTGATCTCTGTCCAACCTGCAGAATTTCTTCCAGGGTGTCAGTTCCAGAGTTCAGCATTCTGACAGATTTTGACATTTGATTATGCTTGGAGTTCAACATGCTAATTTCACCATTGAGTGAGTCTATGGTTGCAATATGTTCTTTCTTTTCAGTTTCCAATTCCTTTATGAGTTTCTTTTGCTTCTCCACTTGTTTACAAACTTCATCACTCCTGACATATAGCTCTTTGTAAGAGGCTGCAAGCTCATCTTCACTGGAATCATTATCAGATGCACATATAGTTGTTAGTGCTATGATGTGTTTTGCAGTTTCTTCTTCAGACTCACTCTCAGAATCTCCATCAGACCAAGTGACAGATTGTAACACCCCGTTAATTCTTGTTATTAATTTAATTATTTTTCTTTAATTAAATCATAAGAGTTAATAATTTTTGGGAATTATGTGGAAAATGATGAAATATTGGTTTGGGCTAGAGTGGTGAGTAGCAGAAGGGGGGGTGTTAGCTAAGCAAGCCCATTATAATATTTTATTTTATTTTTCATAAAATAAAGGAAAATTGGGGAAAGAGAAGCAGAAGCAGATTTTGGAACTGAAGAACACGTGAAAGTGAGAAGAGCCAAAGGGGGAGAAGAACTTCGAAGATTCGACTCTGAGGTAAGGGGGGATTCTTCGGGTTAGTAATCCTTATACGATTGTAGGTAGTATGATTGATTAGGATTGTTGTCTAGTTCAATCGTACGTGTCGGGTTTGGGAATTTTGTTAGGTTTTGATGAAATTGTATGAATTACATGATTCTGTTAATACTCATGTTATATGCTGTTAATACTTGGATAAAACTTGTCTGAAATGTGTGATTATGTGAAAATTGATGGTATTTGTGTGCTATGTTCGTATGTACCTGAAATTGGGGAATTGGGATAGGGTAAATGCTGTCAAAATGATGAATTTGGCTGTGCAGGTACGTAGGAACCGGTTCCCATGTAGGGACAACCCGGTTCCCCATAGTAAAAATCAGAGGCGTGTTTTGGGAAGCTGACAGGAACCGGTTCCCATGTAGGGACAACCAGGGTTCTGCAGCATTTTTCTAAAAATGTTTTATTTTCCAAAACCCATAACTTTTGATCCGAGTATCCGATTTATGTGCCGTCTTGGGCGTTGCGAAGCTAATGAGATGCTTTATCTGATGAAGTAATAATACGGCCAGTGGCCGACTTATTTATTTATTCAATTAAATTATTGTTGAATTGGATTAAGGTGGCAATTAACACTAATGTGATGTGTATGTTATTGTGATGATGTGGTGTATGTTGTGAATGATTGAATGATGCTTATACATGTACATACTTGTTATGATGTTATTGGTAAGAGGTGATAAGCGATGTTAAGCATCGGAATGATGATGATGTATGGTGATGTAAGTATGTGTCATGTGTGCATTATTCATAAATCATTTGCATTGGAAGGCTAATTCCCATTGTGCGGAGATTAGCGGGAAGTCATCGTGTGCCCATGTGGGGTGTGAGCGATGAGGCAGTAGTCGTGTGCCCATGTGGGGTGTGAGCGACTAGAGGGCAGTATCAAAGAGAGAAGTCCTGTGATGTGATTCACGAATCTTGGTACGACATGCATGAGTGTCAGTCCATTCATTGCATTATAGCTTGATATAATTGGATGATTGTGTGTGGTGTGATAGACGATGCTTATGTGCTGATTGTTTGCTTGTTATAATAATTTCCGATTATATGTATGTTGAATGGATGATAATTGCTATGAGATCTTATTGCTTATGATTGTATAATGGTTATTAATTTGAATGAAACTCACCCTTACTTTGATGATTTCAGATTAAGGATGGAGAGGCGTCTTGATTGGGTGAAGATAGCTTGTAGGCTAGCCTGTAGTTCGTGTCGAGTCATGCTCTGATTGTAACACTGGGATCGATTATTCTAGCGTTACTTGTTATACTTTGTTGCCATTTTGGCTATGGATTATGTATTGAGTATTTGTGTGGAGTTGTTTCCTAATACTGTTGAATTAAGTTCCGCTGTGCTAAACACTTGTTTGATATTGGTTAATTTCTAATAAAGCATGACAATCGACTTGATTTTTTATTCATTTAATAATTGTAGCATCCTTGATGTGTTATTACTCTAATAATATTATATTTTCCGCGGGGGTTTAGAAGGGTGTTACAATAGTGGTATCAGAGCATAGTCGGTCGTTAGAGTCAGAGTCTTAGTGTCAGTGTTCCCTTGTATGCGACTAGTGTAAGGTAAAAACTGTCGATACTTTTATTCTAATGAGATTGTTTTGTGATTTAGCAGAACAATGGCTGGAAGAGGTGGAAGGAACGATGACGCTATCGCAGAGGCTCTAGGCATGATTGCTGGTGTATTGGGAGGGAATGCTAATGGAGCTGCGATTGGTGCTGATTGGCAGTTGAACAGCTTTCAGAGGAACAATCCTCCACTGTTCAAAGGCACTCATGACCCTGATGGTGCTCAGAAATGGTTGAAAGAGATCGAGAGGATCTTCCGAGTGATCGATTGTGCAGAAAATCTGAAGGTGAGGTACGGTACTCACATGCTATCAGAAGAAGCTGATGACTGGTGGGTTACTACTAGGACTGAATTGGATTCAGATGGGATTGCTATAACTTGGGCCATATTCAAGAGAGAATTTCTGAGGAAGTACTTTCCTGAAGATGTGCGGGGAAGGGAGGAAATTGAGTTCTTGGAGCTGAAACAGGGTAGTATGACAGTGCCGGAATATGCTTCCAAATTTGTGGAATTGGCTAAGCATTACATACACTACACCAACGATGCAGCTGGAGAATTCTCTAAGTGTATCAAGTTTGAGAATGGTCTTCGTGATGAGATCAAGCAGGGTATCAGGTATCAAAGAATTCGCCGATTTGCAGATTTAGTGGACTGCAGCAGAATCTTTGAGGAAGACAGTCTTAAGCTGAAATTATCTCACTCTCGCGAGTTAGTTGATTAGAAGGGTAAGAAGCCTATGGACAGAGGTACACCATATGGTAGGGGAAACCCAAGAGCTGGTAATTGGAAAAGGCCTAGTGGGGGAGATTCTGGTGCTTCCGTTAGGTGCTTCAACTGTGGTGAAACAGGACATAAGAAGAATGAGTGCAAGAAAGAAGAGAAGAAGTGCTTCAAGTGTAACAGAATGGGTCACATTGCTGCTGACTGCAAAATGAGAACAGTAACTTGCTATAACTGTGGAGAAGAGGGTCATATCAGTCCGCAGTGCACCAAACCAAAGAAGGACCAAGCTGGAGGAAAAGTCTTTGCTTTGTCTGGATCAGAAACTACTCCGGAGGATAGACTGATTAAAGGTACGTGTTTCATACATAACACACCTTTAATTGCGATTATTGATACTGGTGCGCATCACTCGTTTATTTCATTGGATTGTGCTAAGAGGCTAAATTTAGAGATATCAAAGATTAGTGGAAGTATGGTTATTGACACTCCTGCGTCGGGTTCAGTGACCACTTCATCTGCATGTTTGAACTGTCCTGTTGATATATTTGGTAGGAATTTTGGAATAGACTTAGTGTGCCTTCCACTCAAACAACTTGACGTTATTTTGGGGATGAACTGGTTGCAATTTAACCGAGTTCATATCAACTGTTTTACGAAGACGGTCATCTTTCCTGAAGAAGTTAATGTCGATGAGTTGGCAATGACCGCAAGACAAGTGGGTAAAGCAATTCAAGACGGGGCAGCCGTGTTTATGCTTTTTGCGTCGATGGAAGTGAAAGGAAGAATAATGAGTAATGAACTACCGGTGGTACGAGAATTTCCAGAAGTTTTTCCAGAAGATGTTAGAGAGCTACCACCTGAAAGGGAAGTAGAGTTTGCCATTGAGTTAGTTCCTGGAACCAGTCCTATATCGATGGCACCTTATAGGATGTCAGCATCTGAATTGACCGAATTGAAGAGTCAATTAGAAGAATTGTTGGAGAAGGGGTTCATTCGTCCGAGCGTGTCACCGTGGGGTGCACCGGTGTTATTGGTAAAGAAGAAGGAAGGATCTATGAGGTTATGTGTAGACTACAGACAACTGAACAAAGTTACTATCAAGAATCGGTATCCATTGCCGAGGATTGATGATTTGATGGATCAGTTGGTCGGAGCTAGTATATTCAGTAAAATTGATTTGAGGTCCGGGTATCATCAGATTCGTGTGAAGGCGGACGATATCCAGAAAACTGCGTCTAGAACGAGGTATGGTCATTATGAATACACTATGATGCCGTTTGGAGTTACTAACGCTCCTGGTGTTTTCATGGAATATATGAATAGAATTTTTCATCCTTATCTTGATAAGTTCATCGTGGTGTTCATTGACGACATTCTGATATATTCCAAAAGTGAAGAAGAACATGCAGAACATCTCAGAATTGTACTGGGAGTGTTGAAAGAGAAGAAGCTTTATGCCAAACTGTCGAAATGTGATTTCTGGTTAAGTGAAGTGAGTTTCCTGGGTCATGTAATTTCCAAGAACGGTACTGCCGTAGATCCAGCAAAGGTAGAAGCCGTGTCTCAGTGGGAAGCTCCGAAGTCCGTTACTGAAATTCGTAGCTTTCTGGGTCTTGCAGGTTACTATCGGAAGTTTATAGAAGGATTTTCAAAGTTAGCTCTACCATTGACGAAGTTGATTAGGAAGGGTCAAGCGTTCGTTTGGGACTCGAAATGTGAAGAAGGATTCTAAGAATTAAAGAAGAGGCTAACTAGTGCTCCTATTTTAATTTTGCCGAATCCAGCAGAATCTTTTGTTGTGTATTGTGATGCTTCAATGATGGGACTTGGAGGTGTGCTAATGCAGAACCAACAGGTAGTCGCTTATGCGTCGAGACAACTTAAAGTGCATGAGAAGAATTACCCGACTCATGACTTAGAGTTGGCAGCAGTGGTGTTTGTGTTGAAATTATGGAGACATTACCTTTATGGTTCACGGTTCGAGGTATTTAGTGATCATAAGAGTCTTAAGTACCTATTCGACCAGAAGGAGCTTAATATAAGACAGAGGAGGTGGTTAGAGTTCCTTAAAGATTATGATTTTGAGCTGAATTACCATCCGGGTAAGGCGAATGTTGTTGCTGACGCTTTGAGTAGGAAGTCCTTGCATATGTCAATGTTGATTGTGCAAGAATTAGATTTGATTGAGCAATTCCGGGATTTAAGTTTGGTATGTGAAGGCACTTCGAATAGTATCAAGTTAGGTATGTTAAAGCTGAAAAGTGGAATTCTTGATGAAATCAGAGAAAGGCAGAAGGAAGATGTGGGACTAGTTGACAGATTGACTTTGATTAACCAAGGAAAAGGAGGTGAGTTCAGAATTGACTAGAATGGCATAATGAGATTTGGCGACCGTGTTTTGTATTCCTGACGTTACTGAACTAAAGAAGAGTATCTTAGAAGAAGGACATCGTAGTGGATTGAGTATTCACCCTGGTGCTACTAAGATGTACCATGATTTGAAGAAGTTATTCTGGTGGCCGGGAATGAAAAAGGAAATAGCTGAATTTGTTTATTCTTGTTTGACTTGTCAGAAGTCAAAGATCGAACATCAGAAGCCGTATGGGACTATGCAGCCTTTATTTATTCCTGAATGGAAGTGGGATAGCATATCCATGGACTTTGTATCTGGATTGCCAAGAACAGCTAAGAACTATGAAGCCATTTGGGTTATTGTGGATCGACTAACGAAGTCTGCTCATTTCATACCGATGAGGATGGATTATTCGATGGAAAGATTGGCACAGTTGTACATTGAGAAAATAGTAAGTTTGCATGGTATTCCTTCGAGTATCGTATCAGATAGAGATCCAAGATTTACATCCAGATTTTGGGAAGGGTTACAGAAGGCCTTGGGTACTAAATTGAGGTTGAGTTCTGCTTATCATCCACAGACTAATGGTCAAACTGAAAGGACGATTCAATCATTGGAAGACCTATTGCGTGCTTGTGTATTGGAAAAGGGTGGAGCATGGGATAGTTATTTGCCGTTGATTGAATTTACTTACAACAACAGCTACCATTCGAGTATTGGTATGGCTCCATTTGAGGCCTTGTATGGTAGGAGGTGTAGGACACCACTGTGTTGGTATGAATCTGGTGAAAGTGCAGTGATTGGACCAGAAATTGTTCAAGAGACGACGGAAAAGATTAAGATGATTCAAGAGAAGATGAAGGCTTCTCAAAGTCGTCAGAAGAGCTATCATGACAAGAGGAGAAGAACACTTGAATTTCAAGAGGGAGATCATGTGTTTCTGAGAGTAACTCCTATGACGGGTGTTGGTCGAGCATTAAAGTCAAAGAAGTTGACGCCGCGTTTTATTGGTCCGTTTCAGATTACGGAAAGAGTAGGAGAGGTGGCTTATCGTATTGCTTTACCGACAACACTTGCAAACCTACATGACGTATTCCATATATCTCAATTGAGGAAATATATTGCGGATCCGTCTCATGTAATCCAAGTGGATGATGTGCAAGTGAGAGATAATATGACGGTTGAGGCGTTGCCTATGAGGATTGAAGATCGGAAGTTAAAGCAACTACGTGGTAAAGAGATAGCACTAGTCCGAGTAGCTTGGGGAGGAGCTGCAGTTTCCAATTCCTTTATGAGTTTCTTTTGCTTCTCCACTTGTTTACAAACTTCATCACTCCTGACATATATGTGAATACAAGATTACACTCAAAGATGTTTTTGATTCATGGCAAACTCAAATAAGCATTCAAACAACAAGACGGAAGCAGAAAATTCAAAGAAAAGCAAGCATTGATCACTCATGATAGAATAGGTTGAATCAACACAAGCAAAACAAGAAGAATGCAGAAAAGCAGCAGTTAGGTCGACCTACCATCAACCCAGGTCGACCTAAAATGGAGAAAAATTCATATACTCCTACTAGGTCGACTCACACATCATTCAGGTCGACCTAAATTGATGAATTTTACATACCAGCCTGTTAGGTCGACCTACACAACAACTAGGTCGACCTAATCTGAGAAAATGTTCCCAGAACGCATCAGAAGAGGATTCTGGTCGACCTACTCCTTCAACAGGTCGACCTAACTGGGAGCAAACTTCAGCAAGCACTGCTAGGTCGACCAAACCCCTACAAGAGGTCGACCTAACTGATCAAGAAAGTCCAAAAATCGGTTTTTCTTGGTTCCAACTGTTATGCAATCATATATATTGTGCAAGGGTAATTATTCAAAGCAACACCAACGACTGAAAGATACACAAACGCTTCTCATCTTCGTTCTTCATCATCTCCAACACAATTACACATAATCATTCTTGCGTTGCGGGTTAGTGATGAGTTCGATAACGTCCATGGAACGGAATTGAAGATTCCTAGTGGGTGAAGGTTTGTGGGGTTTGTTGGTGAATAAAATCTGCGGGTTTTGTCCTCCACGACGGGTGGTTCTTGGGGGTTTTTATCAAGAGGCGTTCATTGAGGATTCGGCTGAGTGTAACGATTGAGGAACGGGGAGTTCAAGGAATCAAGACACTGCAGAAGGGAATCAAAGTGAAGCTCTTGGATAACCTTGATCTTGGTCAAGATTAAGGGGGAAGAAGATTCAAAGGATCGACATAATTGGTTTATCGTTTATCGCTTTGTTATCTTCTTTGTATATACTACTTTCAACATTAATGAAAGATTACCCAATTTCAATTTGGAATTGGGGGCAGACGTAGTCGTAGCGAGGACGATCGACGAACTGCCTAAACAAATATCGTGTTCTTGTCGCTTTTACTTTTTCATTTACATTCTGTTCATATTTGGTTATAATAGCAAATTGATCAACGATTCGAGTGTTAAGATTGTGAACTAAGAACGTACATAAACATCACAATCCATCACACATTGAATTACCTTCAATTTGATCATTATCACCAAGTGTTTGTATATTTGTTTCTATCACTCTTACTGCATTGCAAACATTGTCCATCATACAAAAGTTAATCTGATTTTCAATAAGAGAAACGCCTTGATTCTGCAACATATACTCTTATCATTCACCTTAAGTCTTTGACTGGTTTTTAAACACATATATAATCATTTCGATAGTGGTTCGGAATAGACGCGAGTCGATTCAGAATTACTTCCGCTGAAAAGTCGTTTAAATCCGTAAAACTGTGAACGATCTATTCACCCCCCCTCTAGATCCTAAGGCCAGCGTCTAACAAGTGGTATCAGAGCTCTGGTTTATTCCGTGCTACGTGAAACACTTATTGGAAAGATGGCTTCCGGACCTAAAGGGGCTCACAATAGAGCTCCAGTTTTCAACGGTGAAAACTATGGATATTGGAAGGATTGTATGTGTGTCCACATCAATGCAATTGATAGGAACATCTGGACAGCTATTGTCAATGGTCCCTTTCAGATCACCATGACAAATGCAGCTGGTGCAGTTGTTCCAAAACCAGAAAATACTTGGGATGCTGAAGATGAAAAGAGATATGCATACGATTGGAAAGCGAGAAACATTCTAATCTCAGCTCTAGGAGTTGATGAATACTATCGCGTTTCCCATTGTAGATCAGCTAAAGCTATGAGGGACACATTGCAAGTTGCCCACGAGGGAACGGATGATGTCAAACTAGCTAGGATCAATACGTTAACTCAAGAGTTCGAACTCTTCCACATGGAAGATGGTGAATCCATCGAAAACATGCAGAAGAGATTCGTTCATCTGAAAAATCGGTTAAATTCTCTTGATAGACCTGTTTCCAATGCAGTTGCTACTAACAAAATCTTAAGATGTTTGAACAGGGAATGGCAACCCAAAGTTACAGCAATAAAGGAAGCAAATGATCTAAATACTTTAGACATCACAACTCTATTTGGTAAACTAGAGGAACATGAACAACACCTTAAATGCCTTGACATGCATGAGAAAAGGACAAAGAAAGAAAAGAACATGGAGAAAGAGGTAGAGAAGAAGTCAATAGCTCTAAAAGCTTCGAGCTCCAAGACCTCAAAACGAGAGCCAAAGGATAGTGACACAAGTGATGACGAAGACTCCGATGATGAGGAAATGGGACTGTTTGTGCGAAGATACAACAAATATCTAAAGAAAAATGGAGCAAAACATTCCGACAAAGGCAAAAGATCGTATACTCCTTTATATAGTAAATACACTTTTGTACCAAAAGTATCAACTAGCAAAACTCCATATTCTCATCATATTACCTGTCATTATTGTTGCAAAAAGGGACATACCATTGAAAAATGCAAATTTAGGAGAATTTTAGTTCCTAAAGGAGTATTTCAATGGTTGCCTAAGTGCAACAAATTGTGTACTCACTACCAAGGACCCAATGAAAATTGGGGACCTCCCTCTTTAAATTAATCTTGCAAGAAAAGTGTCTTGACATTGCCGAAAGGTTGTGGTTCCTTGATAGCGGATGTTCAAGACACATGACTGGAGACCTATCTCTTTTCGTTGAGTTTCAAGCAAAGAAAAAGGGGTATGTCACCTATGGAGATAACAATCGGGGAGCCATACTTGGTAAAGGAAGTGTAGGTAACCCTTCTACCACTACTATAACTGATGTGCTGCTAGTAGAAGGTCTTAAACATAATCTTTTAAGTATAAGTCAATTGTGTGACAAAGATTTTAAAGTAATGTTTACAAATTCTGGCTGCACAATAGAACATACTAAGAAAAGAGACATTATGTTTAAGGGCTTAAGAGCAAACAACATCTACATGCTAAAGCTGATGAGGGCATATTCCTTGGTTACTCACAATCTAGCAAAGCATATCGGATATATAATAAGAGATTACTTATAGTAGAAGAGTCCGTACACGTGTCTTTTGATGAATCTTATGCAAAATATGTCGAGAAAGGTCTGTCATTTAATGGTGCAGGTCCGTCCACTGAAGACATTGTCAAGGATAAGGAAGACGAGAATGAAAGTATTGTAAAGAAAGATGCTGAGAGAGAGAAAGATGAGTCTCACAATGAAAATGAAAAAGAAAGCATCTCAAACAATGAAGAACTTGCCAAGGCCTGGACAAATGTGAAAGACCATCCAATTGACAATATAATAAGAGACATCTCAAGGGGCGTTACAACACGCTCAAAGATAAGTAACTTCTGTCATCATTTTGCTTTTGTTTCACAAGTTGAGCCGAAAAACGCTAAGGATGCATTACTTGATGAGCATCGGCTAATAGCCATGCAAGAAGAATTAAACCAATTTAAACGGAATGATGTTTGGGACTTAGTCCCTCATCCGGGAGATCATCAAGTAATAGGCACTAGATGGGTTTTTCGTGACAAACTTGATGAAAACGGCGTTATTACTAGAAACAAAGCTAGATTAGTTGCCCAAGGTTATAATCAAGAGAAAGGTATTGATTATGAAGAGACATACGCTCCTGTAGCACGTCTCGAAGCTATTCGTCTCTTACTTGCTTATGCTTGTTCTAAAGACTTCAAACTATTCCAAATGGATGTTAAAAGTTCCTTTCTAAATGGCTATATAAATGAAGAAGTCTATGTTGCTCAGCCACCCGGCTTTGAGAATTACATGTATCCAACTCATGTCTATAAGCTGAAACGTGCTCTATACGGTCTTAAACAAGCCCCTCGGGCTTGGTACGAAAGTTTGAGCAAATTTCTCCTTAGTCAAGGGTACTCTAGGGGTAAAGTTGACACTACTCTCTTAGTCCAAATTTATGTAGATGATATTATATTTGGGTCGACTAATGCAAAACTTGTCAAAGACTTTTCTAAGCTTATGCATAGTGAATTTGAGATGAGTCTCATGGGTGAGCTAAATTTCTTCCTTGGCCTACAAATCAAGCAACTTAGTCATGGAACGTTTGTGAATCAAACTAAATATTGTACGGAGCTGCTCAAAAGATTTGGAATGAGTGAAGCAAAGGAAATTGACACACCTATGGCAACAAATACTTATCTAGACAAAGATGAGAAAGGTAAAGAGGTTGACGTGAAATTATACCGAGGTATGATAGGTTCACTATTGTATCTTACCGCCTCAAGACCAGACATTATGTTTAGTGTGTGTATGTGTGCAAGATATCAATCCTGTCCAAAAGAATCTCACTTGAAAGCTGTCAAAAGAATTCTGCGATACTTACGTGGAACTACTACATATGGCCTATGGTATCCAAAAGGAAATGAGTGTCATTTGGTAGGATTCTCCGATTCAGATTTTGCTGGCTGCAAATCCGATAGAAAAAGCACTAGTGGAACGTGTCATCTATTCTCAAACTCATTGATAAGTTGGCATAGTAAGAAACAAGTATCGGTTGCATTATCCACTGCTGAGGCAGAATATGTAGCTGCTGGAAGCTGCTGTGCACAAATATTATGGCTCAAGCAACAACTTCTTGACTTTGGTATTAAGCTTGATCGCATACCTATCATGTGCGATAACACAAGCGCCATAAACTTGAGTAAAAATCCTGTCTTACACTCACGTACCAAACATATTGAAATAAGACATCACTTTCTACGAGATCATGTAGAGAAAGGAGACGTTACTTTTGAACATGTAGAAAGCAAGAAGAACTAGCTGACATCTTCACCAAACCTCTAGCAACGGAGCAATACTTCAACATTCGTAGGGAATTAGGGATACTCGATATCTCTAATTTGGGCTAATTACGTTTGTTTTCTCTTAATATTATTTCTTTACTTTATGTATATATATATTTTTCTTGCTAACATTTTTCTTAGCGTAAAGGTAGTTCATCATCAAGCCAGGCGTCATATTGAAAAAGCGGTAACGTAATCGTTGTTCACTTCCAAAAATATTATTGATACTATAATATGCTATCAATTAACATGCTTATAGTGACTTCATGCATAAAAATTGCTCTTGCTCACATATGTGTCTCATGCTATCACTAACTACCTTTTATCTACTATACTGTACATGATAGCATTGTTATCTATGGTTCTCTTGTTACTCTCCTATTCTCTTGTTTTCTCTTTTTGATGTTGACAAAGGGGGAGATAGATGCTGAGTGCTGAGTGTACGGGGGAGCTTTGTTGAGAGATTGCCTTGTTGAGAGATAGATGCTGGATGTACGGGGGAGCTTTGTTGAGTCTTTATCACTTACTACCAAAGCTTAGACGAATGGTTTGCCATCATCAAAAAGGGGGAGTATGTGAATACAAGATTACACTCAAAGATGTTTTTGATTCATGGCAAACTCAAATAAGCATTCAAACAACAAGACGGAAGCAGAAAATTCAAAGAAAAGCAAGCATTGATCACTCATGATAGAATAGGTTGAATCAACACAAGCAAAACAAGAAGAATGCAGAAAAGCAGCAGTTAGGTCGACCTACCATCAACCCAGGTCGACCTAAAATGGAGAAAAATTCATATACTCCTGCTAGGTCGACTCACACATCATTCAGGTCGACCTAAATTGATGAATTTTACATACCAGCCTGTTAGGTCGACCTACACAACAACTAGGTCGACCTAATCTGAGAAAATGTTCCCAGAACGCATCAGAAGAGGATTCTGGTCGACCTACTCCTTCAACAGGTCGACCTAACTGGGAGCAAACTTCAGCAAGCACTGCTAGGTCGACCAAACCCCTACAAGAGGTCGACCTAACTGATCAAGAAAGTCCAAAAATCAGTTTTTCTTGGTTCCAACTGTTATGCAATCATATATATTGTGCAAGGGTAATTATTCAAAGCAACACCAACGACTGAAAGATACACAAACGCTTCTCATCTTCGTTCTTCATCATCTCCAACACAATTACACATAATCATTCTTGCGTTGCGGGTTAGTGATGAGTTCGATAACGTCCATGGAACGGAATTGAAGATTCCTAGTGGGTGAAGGTTTGTGGGGTTTGTTGGTGAATAAAATCTGCGGGTTTTGTCCTCCACGACGGGTGGTTCTTGGGGGTTTTTATCAAGAGGCGTTCATTGAGGATTCGGCTGAGTGTAACAATTGAGGAACGGGGAGTTCAAGGAATCAAGACACTGCAGAAGGGAATCAAAGTGAAGCTCTTGGATAACCTTGATCTTGGTCAAGATTAAGGGGGAAGAAGATTCAAAGGATCGACATAATTGGTTTATCGTTTATCGCTTTGTTATCTTCTTTGTATATACTACTTTCAACATTAATGAAAGATTACCCAATTTCAATTTGGAATTGGGGGCAGACGTAGTCGTAGCGAGGACGATCGACGAACTGCCTAAACAAATATCGTGTTCTTGTCGCTTTTACTTTTTCATTTACATTCTGTTCATATTTGGTTATAATAGCAAATTGATCAACAATTCGAGTGTTAAGATTGTGAACTAAGAACGTACATAAACATCACAATCCATCACACATTGAATTACCTTCAATTTGATCATTATCACCAAGTGTTTGTATATTTGTTTCTATCACTCTTACTGCATTGCAAACATTGTCCATCATACAAAAGTTAATCTGATTTTCAATAAGAGAAACGCCTTAATTCTGCAACATATACTCTTATCATTCACCTTATGTCTTTGACTGGTTTTTAAACACATATATAATCGTTTCGATAGTGGTTCGGAATAGACGCGAGTCGATTCAGAATTACTTCCGCTGAAAAGTCGTTTAAATCCGTAAAATTGTGAACGATATATTCACCCCCCCTCTAGATCCTAAGGCCAGCGTCTAACAATATAGCTCTTTGTAAGAGGCTGCAAGCTCATCTAAGGTCAGTTCATCTTCACTGGAATCATTATCAGATGCACATATAGTCGTTAGTGTTGTGATGTGTTTTGCAGTTTCTTCTTCAGACTCACTCTTAGAATCTCCATCAGACCAAGTGACAGATTGTAACACCCCGTTAATTCTTGTTATTAATTTAATTATTTTTCTTTAATTAAATTATAAGAATTAATAATTTTTGGGAATTATGTGGAAAATGATGAAATATTGGTTTGGGCTAGAGTTGTGAGTAGCAGAAGGGGGGGTGTTAGCTAAGCAAGCCCATTATAATATTTTATTTTATTTTTCATAAAATAAAGGAAAATTGGGGAAAGAGAAGCAGAAGCAGATTTTGGAACTGAAGAACACGTGAAAGTGAGAAGAGCCAAAGGGGGAGAAGAACTTCGAAGATTCGACTCTGAGGTAAGGGGGGATTCTTCGGGTTAGTAATCCTTATGCGATTGTAGGTAGTATGATTGATTAGGATTGTTGTCTAGTTCAATCGTACGTGTCGGGTTTGGGAATTTTGTTAGGTTTTGATGAAATTGTATGAATTACATGATTCTGTTAATACTCATGTTATATGCTGTTAATACTTGGATAAAACTTGTCTGAAATGTGTGATTATGTGAAAATTGATGGTATTTGTGTGCTATGTTCGTATGTACCTGAAATTGGGGAATTGGGATAGGGTAAATGCTGTCAAAATGATGAATTTGGCTGTGCAGGTACGTAGGAACCGGTTCCCATGTAGGGACAACCCGGTTCCCCATAGTAAAAATCAGAGGCGTGTTTTGGGAAGCTGCCAGGAACCGGTTCCCATGTAGGGACAACCCGGGTTCTGCAGCATTTTTCTAAAAATGTTTTATTTTCAAAAACCCATAACTTTTGATCCGAGTATCCGATTTATGTGCCGTCTTGGGCGTTGCGAAGCTAATTAGATGCTTTATCTGATGAAGTAATAATACGGCCAGTGGCCGACTTATTTATTTATTCAATTAAATTATTGTTGAATTGGATTAAGGTGGCAATTAACACTAATGTGATGTGTATGTTATGTGGTGTATGTTGTGAATGATTGAATGATGCTTATACATGTACATACTTGTTATGATGTTATTGGTAAGAGGTGATAAGCGATGTGTGGACCTCCGATTTTTTTTTAATACCGGGCCATACCTCTGTTCTGTAGAGATACGTGAACTGACTCTTTTTTATCGCTTAATGCTTTCGCATTTTTGAAAATATCACAGAGTCGCCACCGACCTTTTATTTTATCCAATTAAGGAAAGGTTTATAAAAGACACAGAAAAAAGACCTTTAAGAAATTCTGGGTAAGGGGGTAGGTTATACAAAGGGAAGGTGTTAGCACCCTTTGTATCCATGGTTATCCATGGGCTCTTAAGTTTGCTTAGCTCACTTGTTTTTCGGTCACTTTTCAATTGCTCTGAAATTGCTCATATGTGGTTTCAAATACTTTTGTAAATTGAATTTTGTAATGATCCGTGTGTGGATGTATACAAAATGCTTGTTTATCTTTCGAAAGATGTTTTGAAAAGAACGTTAACTTTGTAATAACCCGTGTTTGGATGTATACAAAGTATTGTCTTTTTTGAAAGTTTTGAAAAATCAACAGTGTATGAGAATTTTGTTTGTTTTGATTTTGAGCAAGCAAACTAGGAGGTCTACCCTGAGTTGTAAGGTCTTTATCCTATTTCCTTTAAAAATCTATCCTTTCACCGGATATAAAAGCAAGGTTCGATTTTGTACTCAAAACAGTAGAATTTGACTTTGATTTTGAAAGAATGAAAAGGATTACCTGAAGAGGTGCAAGTGTGATTGTGATTGGATTCAGATATTTTATCTTTGAAGTTAGTGATCTAACGGTTCAATTTTATCTTTGACATACACGCAGTTTATATATGCTGGAAATTAAAGTGCGGAAATGTAAAGTGCGGAAAGTAAATCTACGCTATTACATCGATTTTGCAGGAAACGTAAACTAGCCTATTTACATGAATTTGACATCCTATACATTTATCTAGGAATTTAAATTGCAAGAAAATAAAAGGCATGTTTTTTGAATTTTTTTGATTGATTTTAATTATAATTAATGCATGATTAATTAAATTAAAATGAAGAAAAAAGATGGAAATAGATTTAAACCTAGAAATTAAGTTTAAAATATGTACAAAATACTTGTCAATTAATTTTAAAACAAAACTAATTTTTTTGGAATTTTTGGAATTGATTTGAAATTGATTTAAGTTAATTAAAACATAATTATGCAAATAATTATACAAATAATTAAAACTTAAAGATAAAATTAATCAAAATATGTACAAAATTAGTTTATAATATATAAACAATGTTTTATATAAAGAACAATTTTTTTTATGATTTTTTGATTGGTTAGAATAATTAAAAAGCAAATATATAAATATATACTAATTAAGTATGCAAAATATTGAAATTTTGAAGAAAAATAAAATATTTTTATTTCAGAAAATAATATATTATTTTAGAAGTCTAAAAATATTTTTTGTGTATTTTTTGGATTTTTAAAACTATTTTAAATTAATTTAACAAAGAAATTAAAATAAAATAGAAAATAAAATAGAAAATAAAAGGATACTGATCCTGTGTGGTAATCAGTGAGGGAGCATGGTGGGGAAGAGTGATCTGGATCATTGGATGATTCATTAAATGAAATCAGAGGGTCCAGAAATTGAGGCACGTGGTAGAAGATAGACCTGCAAGGCACAGAATCAGAGAGAATTTAAAAAAAGTACGCGCGCTGACTGTCCAATGAGGTGGAGACACCTCATCGTCTTCAACCTTCAGACAAGGGCTTTTACAGCGCTTTTATGAAACAAGCGCTGTAGTTGATGAACCTCAAACCTGCAAAATTACGAATAGGGTCAAACAAGCATAGAAATCAGGCGCGATGGTACCATTGGATTCGTCTTGTTCCACTGAATGTAACCCTGCCCTTAATTTGTTTTAATTTTGGCCCTAATGAAGAACCCTAATTTTGAGCTAAGTAAACCCTAAAATGGTATATGCTACGAACGTCCATTAAAATCCAATTGAAGCTCCAGAAACGACCAGAGCTTCAAACCAAACACAATTATGCATCTACATCTTGTTAAATGTGCGTGAGTTATGAGATATAAGTTGGTTTTAGTTTGAACAAACCGTGGCTTTATATAGCTCGATTCAGTGAAGTTTATGAGTTGGAAATGATTGGAATTGATTCAGTGTAGCTCAGAGATGATGTTTGAATGTTTATTTTATATTGAAATGGACTGAAACTTAAAATTCGAATTTCAAGTTTCTTTGAAAATTACAAGTGGTTACAAGTATGCTATATGCTTAGGGATGCTTCTGAACTCGTCTCTCCTCTTTGCTGAACTATGATAGCTTATTTATAAGCTATGTGTGCTTAGAATTGAAGCTAACTTGCAGCTAGTTGCCTTTGTTGAAAACTTGGTTTTTAAATATTAAAAACCTTGAATTTTTGACCAAGTCTTGACTCCATTCAATGCCCTTGCCTTGTGCACCAATCCTCTGCAGAAAATTGAAGGTTCCTTGGGTGAGTCATGCTTGATTTGTAAGCTACCATTTATCCATGCATTTTCCTTTTAATTTTAATCTTAAAGTAAGATAAAATCATGCCAAAAATGGATAAAAATGATATGGGCTTAGTCTTGGTCGTGGGAGGCCCATAGTAACATGGAAATGATGTTTGAATGCTGAAAACTTGGCCCCATTTGGAAAAAATACCATTTTGAACAATGTTGGTTTCATGCATTTTCCAAAATTTAGCCAACTTCAACAAGGTGTAAATCCTTCAATTTTTGTCATATGAAGGAGATCTTGCACTTTTTGGAAACCTCAAAGAGTCCTCTAACCAATGCCTTTGGTCTCATGTCAAAATGATTTTTGAAGCTCCTTGTGTGTCCTTTTGAAAAAAGTGTCTTTTTGTTGACTTTGAAAATGACCTGTAATGTCTTTGATCACATTTTTCAAATGGTGAATCCAATGACCATGGGATCAATGGAATTTGAAAGATAATTGAATTTCCTTCAAAACAAGCTTTGGTTTGAATTTTTTGGATGAAGGATGGGAGAGTTATGATCAGTCAAAGTTGAGTTGACTTTTCAGGCAAAAACCCTAATTTTGAATCTTAGGGTTTTGTTGATTTTTGATCTTTCCTTGATGATTTATGATCATCCAATGATCAAATGATGAATCCTTTGACAAAATATGGACTTTGACAAAAAATTTCATTTTTGACTGTCTGTTGACTTTTTTGGTCAAACGGGTCGTCTGTTGACTGTTTGAGCTGCTGACGGTGCGTCTGAGTGAATTGAAGTTTGAAAATTTGTATGATGGTACTTTGAGATATATGGATGTGTATGAAATCCATTTGAGCTCTCAAAAACTTGTTGCTCCTGTAAAAACAAGAAAAACCCTGATTAGGGACTGTTTGTGTAGGAGACAGTTAAGCGTACCTGATTTTTGTGCAGTGCTGAGTTTCTGCTAATCGCGTGATATTCAGAAGACTTCTAACACAAAAATCTTGGAAATTTGAATTGTGAAAGATTGATTTGATTGATGGTACAAAACACTGTGAATTGTACTGCCAGCAGTTTGGCTGTCAACTGACTGTTCAGGTATTGATGTTGCAGTTAGAGTGAAAAATCAACAGTCAAAGTTAATTTTCTTTTTTGTTGTTTTTTGTTTTTGTTTTATGTGAAAAATGAAAGTTTATTTACATGACTTGTTAGAAAAAACACAGACATAATAAATAACTAATATTTACGGTATGCGGGCAAAATTACCGATAATAACCCTGAAAATCATTTAATGCACAGAAATAGGAATATTTGACTGGCAGAAAACACACAAAATATTATCTTAGTAATTAAGCAATATTATGACAAATAGTACAACATTTAATACTGACAGTACAAATATCACATACTATATTGAACAGTACGACGAATAAACGGTACATTTAAAAAATAAGAAATACGGCAAATTTTAAGAATGACGATTAATGACCCATGCTATGAACAATAACATGTAGATGATTGGGAGTGCAACCATTGCAGGTCCACACTCTTCAGGACTATGCAGGCAGAAGAAAGTCATGATCACCGTAGCAATGGTGATGACTGTAAGGAACAGTGTCTCTATCCACTTTGCCATTCTTGTTAGGGAAGAAGAGAAAATAGATATGAGGTAGGAATTTGAAAGATGAGTTAGAATTTGATGTGAGATTTTATGGAAAAAATGAGAGGTATTTATAGAATGGAAAGGAGGGTAGAGACGTTGGGGAATGATGTGATTCCGTACAAAAGGAAAATTTGAGTGGAAGTAAGATTTGAAAGAAAGTGGAGATAGTGTTGGGAAAAAGAGAGATGTAGAGAATAAAGTTAAGATTTGATTTTTGAAAAAGAGATTTGAAAAGATTTTTGAAAATAATGGAATATAGTACCAAAATTAGTGGGAAACAAAAGATAATAATAATCTACTTGTTACCAGTACAGTCTGAGTTTCCTGATTCTGCGCCTGCAAAAAGATTTAACTCTGTACCAATTGTGTCAGTACTATTTATCTGTAAATAAATAAATAGCATGTGTGAAGTAATAAACAGCATTTGGCGTTTGCGTAAGAATAAATTCAACTGCAAGCCAAATTATTGTATAAGAAAAATTCTAAAAACTAAGTATTTCATATGTCAGGATATTTGTTGAAATAAAAATCCATGATTATATGAGACTCTTAATTTTCAGATTGGAGTTTTCTTGAAAAATATGTGGGCAAATTTTGGGGTATAACACGATGTTAAGCATCGGAATGATGATGATGTATGATGATGTAAGTATGTGTCATGTGTGCATTATTCATAAATCATTTGCATTGGAAGGCTAATTCCCACTGTGCGGAGATTAGCGGGAAGTCATCGTGTGCCCATGTGGGTTGTGAGCGATGAGGCAGTAGTCGTGTGCCCATGTGGGGTGTGAGCGACTAGAGCGCAGTATCAAAGAGAGAAGTCCTGTGATGTGATTCACGAATCTTGGTACCACATGCATGAGTGTCAGTCCATTCATTGCATTATAGCTTGATATAATTGGATGATTGTGTGTGGTGTGATAGACGATGCTTATGTGCTGATTGTTTGCTTGTTATAATAATTTTCGATTATATGTATGTTGAATGGATGATAATTGCTATGAGATCTTATTGCTTATGATTGTATAATGGTTATTAATTTGAATGAAACTCACCCTTACTTTGATGATTTCAGATTAAGGATGGAGAGGCGTCTTGATTGGGTGAAGATAGCTTGTAGGCTAGCCTGTAGTTCGTGTCGAGTCATGCTCTGATTGTAACACTGGGATCGATTAGTCTAGCGTTACTTGTTATACTTTGTTGCCATTTTGGCTATGGATTATGTATTGAGTATTTGTGTGGAGTTGTTTCCTAATACTGTTGAATTAAGTTCCGCTGTGCTAAACACTTGTTTGATATTGGTTAATTTCTAATAAAGCATGACAATCGACTTGATGTTTTTATTCATTTAATAATTGTAGCATCCTTGATGTGTTATTACTCTGATAATATTATACTTTCCGCGGGGGTTTAGAAGGGTGTTACACAGATAGCCCTTTCTTTTGCTCTTTAAGGTAGGTGGGACATCCAGCTCTAATGTGTCTCTAGTCTTCACATCCATGGCACTGAATCCCTTTGCCTTGGTTGAGCTTCTCTTCAGGTTTAGATCTTCTACTAGAGTCATAAGACTTGTCGTTTTCAGAGGGAGTGTTCTTGACATTTGGTCTGGATTTTTGATCTATTCTTTTAACAAACTTGTTGAATTGTCTTCCAAGCATGGCTATGGCTTCTGACAAATTTTCATTATTTCCATCATTGCTTTCTTTTGAGTCCTCTTCAGTGTTGGATACAAAAGTTATGTTGTTGTTTTTCTTTTCAACATTGTCACTTATACTCATCTCAAAGGTTTGTACGGAAGTCCTAGATAATTTAAGGGAAAAGTACCCATCTTGGATTGAAATATGCTTTGGCCCCATTCTTAAAAGGCCTCCCCACTTTAACTCCAAACAAAGAACTCTTGGAAACTTCACTTTAAGTCTCGAGGTATGCTCAAAACTTCTAAGAACCGCCTTAACAGTCAAAAGGTTTGCAAACGAATGAACCCCCACTAGAATTATATCATCGGCATACCAAAGATAGTACACTTGTAACCCTTTTCTCGTAACCTTAATTTCTTCGAAAACACCAACCACTCTTTTCAAATAAGCATTAAGGCTTTCAACTACCAAAATAAAGAGCAAGGGTGTTAAGGGGTCTCCTACCTTCAAAATGTTTTTGATACTGATCTTCTTCATCGGGCACCCATTACTAAGACAAAAAGACTCCCCTAAAAGGCACGTGCTCTAATCCAAGCCATTTATATACCATATATACAAAAACTCACCAGCATTTAATTTAGGTTAAACCAACTAGCAGGGTCATAATCCTTCTCAAATCAACTTTGAAATCAAAACAATCCCTCTTAGACATCCTAGAAGGATCTAAAACCTCAATAAGGTAATCAAATCATCCACCAACTACCTCCCATTAAAAAAAGATGACTGCTTTAAAGAGAATATATTTCCCGTTACCCATGTCGCCTAACAGACAACACTTTATCCACCATATTATAGAAAGATCCAAGAAGAGAAATAAGTCTAAAATCTCGAAAACCTAAAGAAAATCAACCTTCGAGATAATGGTAGCGAAGAAAGATGCTAGTCTCTTAGACAAAATAATGTTATGAAAAAATGATCAAACATCTCAAATGCCTCAAATTAATAAGCCCTAAAACCTCTTATATAAGAAAAAGTAGAAATAATTATGGCTTTTACTCTTTGACCCATCATTCTTGGAAACCACATCCTCATATTCGCAGGCGTAAACATAACAAAAAAGGAATTGGCCTCAGACGAAGAGATACAATGAAGGGTAATCACACCCCATCAAGGGTAGGCCTAGAAACCATAGAATATGTTAAGTGCTCTTTAAAGAACTTAGAGATATCCTTTATAACCTATTAAACTTTATTCATCCACCAATCCTCATTTCGAAGGGCGACAAAACTATTCCTCTACCTTCTCTCCTTAAAACAAATATAGAAGTATCCAATATTAGCATCCCTCACTTTAAGCCACTCTGCTCCTGACCTTTGAAACATCTATGAATCATGAAACCGAGCTCCCACAAAATAGTAAAAAAAAAATGAATATCCTCATATACTCCTATTAAGTAGAAACCCCTAACTTTGTCATCAACTCTAGACTCTCAAGCTTACTCGAAAAAGCCTGAATATTAAAATACAAATTCCTAAATGCCTTTTTATTCCAAACCTTAAACAAGGCTTTAAGAGCTTTCAACTTATCCCTAAGAATGCACACTATCTAACAATGTTGGACCTTCGCCCTCCAAGATTCCCTAACCACTAACTCAAAACTCAAAGAACCCAAATAGAAGTTACTAGACTGAAAAGGCTTGGGAACTTAGAGTTGAAAATAATATTTAACCATAATCGGGGAGTAATTAGAAACACTATGGGTCAAGGTCTAAAGACTACCATGACCCCATTTCTCATCCCACTATGCCGTCGAGAGAACACAATTTATCCTTTTCATAACATTCCTATTAGCATGATACCAGGTAAATAGATATGAGGTAGGAATTTGAAAGATGAGTTAGAATTTGATGTGAGATTTTATGGAAAAAATGAGAGGTATTTATAGAATGGAAAGGAGGGTAGAGACGTTGGGGAATGATGTGATTCCGTACAAAAGGAAAATTTGAGTGGAAGTAAGATTTGAAAGAAAGTGGAGATAGTGTTGGGAAAAAGAGAGATGTAGAGAATAAAGTTAAGATTTGATTTTTGAAAAAGAGATTTGAAAAGATTTTTGAAAATAATGGAATATAGTACCAAAATTAGTGGGAAACAAAAGATAATAATAATCTACTTGTTACCAGTACAGTCTGAGTTTCCTGATTCTGCGCCTGCAAAAAGATTTAACTCTGTACCAATTGTGTCAGTACTATTTATCTGTAAATAAATAAATAGCATGTGTGAAGTAATAAACAGCATTTGGCGTTTGCGTAAGAATAAATTCAACTGCAAGCCAAATTATTGTATAAGAAAAATTCTAAAAACTAAGTATTTCATATGTCAGGATATTTGTTGAAATAAAAATCCATGATTATATGAGACTCTTAATTTTCAGATTGGAGTTTTCTTGAAAAATATGTGGGCAAATTTTGGGGTATAACAGTTGCCCCTATTCAATCTTCTTAAACATGAAGAGATTGTCTGAAATCTGAAGGTAGAAGATGATTGAATATTTAGATGCCCTGAAAATTTGCACTTACCTTGATCAGAAGAGATGTTGGAAGTTGCATTTGAATGTCGTCTGCGAAATGTTGTTGGCAGATTGGAACATTACCTGAGATGGGCTTTCAGATGCCTCCTGGTAAATGGGTTGAGGGTTTGTTCATCAGAATGAATCCATTGATTATATCTTGATGAAGGATTTGAAAGTCTTTGTGTTGACTGTTTCGGAACCGTCCAAGGTTACCGCTTTAAGTCTTGGAAGATAATCGTTACGGAACTTTGTCCAAAGTTTTTCCGATTTAGATTTTGGAAGTTGATCATTGTGGAACCGTCTGAGGTATCGCTTTAGATCTGCAATGTTAGATCGTTCTGGAACCGTCTGAGGTATCGCTTTAGATCTGCAACGTTAGATCGTTCTGGAACCGTCTGAGGTATCGCTTTAGATCTGTGATGCTAGATCGTTCTGGAACCGTCTGAGGTATCGCTCTAGATCTGCAATGTCTGTTTTTTGAGTTGGTAAGTGATCAGAATGAATCTTCGGCTTGATTATATCTGAGAGAACCGCTCATGGAATTCAGGTGAACACTGCATGTGATTGAGAACATCTTTGTTGAAGATATCTGCCTACCTGAAAAATCAAGTTAGTGATATGCAATGTTTATGATGCATGTAAATGTGAGATATTTCCGGAGAAACATGTATGTTATGTTGTGCATGATGTATGATGTATGAATATGACGTATGAATATGATGTATGAATGTGTCATGTATGAATGTATGAATGCATGAATGTATGTGAATGTGTAATGTATGAATGTGATGAATGTCAAGCTTCTAGTTGGAAAAATAAATTCCCGCTAGTCAGCTGGACATGAATGTATTGTGATCGTTGATGATCTTTTGTCTTGCTTGAGTACCCTCGTCTGGGGAAATTCTTTGAGAACCCGGGTATCCCGTTGAAGGATCTTTGACTACTGCTTGGGGAACCAAAGGTAACTGGAAGTTCTGATGCCCTTTCATATGGGAATGAGGAAGATGCATAATCCTCCGATGCACTATCTGACCAAGTCCGGGTGTGGGGATCACACCTTCTGAAGATAGTAATTTGGAACAACCCTGCTGGGGAATAAGACTTCTTTTGAAGAGAAAATCTTTTTGAGGAATTTGCTGAGAAATGCGCTTCTCTTGGTGATTTCCTTCTGATGGAATGATGTCCAGATGATCGGGACATTTCCTGAATGCTATTCTTGTTTTTCCTGGTAAACATCAATCATATTCAAATGCATATGCTCATTCAAAATTATCATTGGGATGCTTACGTATTTAAACAGAAAAAGTGAAAATATTGATTTTTGAAAGAGCTGCATTGAAAAGAGCCATGATAGGCGGGTTAGCACAGGGAGACAACAATCCTAGAAGTAGGAAACTGTCAGAAAGTTTTGAAAAATATTTATGAAGATAAATAGCTATGTGAAAATGATCCAGTCAAGTTTCAACTTTGCTATTGCCAATCTGTCTTCGAGCATCTCATCCCTCACTTGTTGGAAGAAAGTGATTAGACTGATCGGTGTCTTTGAGGTGTTGAATCTTGATGGTGAGTAGGCAGCTGAACGGAACACAGTTGTATGCTTCATTCCCTAACTTTTGCCTAGGCCGCCCTTTCAGGTTTTCAGCCTACCGGGATTGTATTTGTTTAGTCTCTAATTTTTGCCTGGACCGCCCTTTCGGGTTTTCAATCCACCGAGACGCTCATTTTTTTGCCTAAGTTGCCCTTTCAGGTTTTCAACTTAGCGAGCTGTTTTTTTTCTTTTTAAGAGAAGTATTTTTTGACTATGTCAGCATTCACAGGATGTGGGAAATCCTCGCCATCCATGGTGGTAAGCAACATGGCTCCGCCGGAGAATATTTTCTTGATTATGAATGGTCCCTCGTAGGTGGGAGTCCATTTGCCTCTGGGATCACCTTGTGGTAAGATGATGCGTTTGACAACCAAGCCACCAGTTTGGTATGCTTGACTTTTGACTTTTTTGTTGAAGGCTTTGATCATACGCTTTTGGTATAGCTGACCATGACAAATAGCTGCGAGCCTTTTCTCATCAATCAAGTTTATCTGGTCCAACCGTGTTTGAATCCAATCGTCTTCGTCTAGATTGGCTTCTTTCATAATCCTTAGGGAAGGAATCTGAATTTCAATTGGAAGAACTGCCTCCATACCATAGACTAAGGAAAATGGAGTTGCCCCTGTTGAAGTACGCGCAGATGTGCGATAACCATGAAGAGCAAAAGGCAACATCTCATGCCAGTCTTTGTAGGTTACTGTCATTTTTTGTATGATTTTCTTGATGTTCTTGTTGGCAGCTTCCACCGCGCCGTTCATCTTTGGTCGATATGGAGAAGAATTATGATGTTTGATCTTGAACTGTATGCAAAGTTCAGTAATCATTCTGTTGTTTAGATTTGTGCCATTGTCCGTGATAATCCGTTCAGGGATGCCATACCGACAAATGAGATTGTTTTTGATGAACCGGGCCACCACATTTTTGGTGACAGAAGCAAATGAAGCTGCTTCTACCCACTTTGTGAAGTAGTCAATAGCGACCAGGATAAAGCGATGTCCGTTGGAGGCAGTAGGTTTGATTTCTCCAATCATATCAATACCCCACATTGCAAAAGGCCAAGGAGCCGTCAGGACGCTTAATGGAACTGGAGGTACATGTACTTTGTCAGCATATATCTGGCATTTGTGACATGTTCGGGAGTGATGATGGCAGTCTGTTTCCATGGTAGACCAGTAATAACCCGCTCTCAGGATCTTTTTAGCCATTGTATGTCCACTGGAATGAGTACCAAAGGTACCATTGTGTATTTCTTCCATGATCTGTTCTGCTTCCTTCTTGTTTACACAGCGAAGTAAAGTCGAGTCATGGTTGCGTTTGTATAGGGTTCCATTGCTTAGAAAGAATTTGGCAGCAAATCTCCTTAGAAACTTTCTGTCATTAATGGATGCCCCTTCAGGGTACTCCTGAGTTTCGAGATATCTTTTTACCTCATGGAACCATGGTTTTTCCTCGGTTCCTTCGGTATTGATCTCATTGCAATAGGATGATTCATCTTGCCTGTAAATGGTGATCATAGGCGCCTCGTTGTCCCACCTGACTTTGAACATGGAAGACATGGTAGCTAAAGCATCAGCTAGTTGATTTTCCTCGCGTGGGATGTGTTCGAAAGTGATCTCTTCGAAGTAAAGAATCAAATTCAGCACATATTCTTTGTAAGGAATTAGATTTGGGTGCTTTGTGTCCCATTCCCCTTTGACTTGGTAGATTACCAAGGCCGAGTCTCCGTAGACTTCCAGGAATTTGATTCTTAGATCGATTGCAGCTCTAAGACCCAGAATACATGCTTCGTATTCGGCTATATTGTTAGTGCAATTGAAGCATAACCTGGCAGTGAACGGTGTGTAACTTCCTGCGGGGGAAATGATCACAGCTCCGATGCCATTGCCAAGTGCATTAGAAGCTCCGTCAAAAACCATAGTCCACCGGGATCCTGGCTCGGATCCTTCTTCTGGTCCTGGTTGTTTGTAGTCATTGACTAGCATAATGTCTTCGTCTGGGAAGTCAAAGTTCAATGCTTGATAATCATCTACTGCTTGATGAGCCAGATGATCAGCTACCACGCTTCCTTTGATTGCTTTTTGTGAAGTGTATTGAATGTCATATTCTGTCAAGATCATTTGCCATCTCGCTATTCTTCCTGAGAGAGCAGGTTTTTCGAACACGTATTTGATGGGATCCATCTTGGAGATTAGGAAAGTGGTGTGATTTAGCATGTACTGTCTTAGTCGGCGAGCTGCCCAAGCTAAGGCACAACAAGTTTTTTCGATTAGTGAGTATCTTGTTTCACAATCGGTAAACTTTTTGCTAAGATAGTAGATTGCGTGCTCCTTTCGGCCGGATTCGTCATGTTGTCCTAGTACACACCCCATTGAGTCTTCTAACACAGTTAGGTACATTATCAGAGGTCTGCCTTCCACAGGTGGCAACAAGATTGGAGGTTTTTGGAGATATTCTTTGATTTTGTCAAAGGCTAACTGGCATTTGTCATTCCACCTTTCCACTTGATCTTTCTTCAACAGTTTGAAGATCGGCACACAAGTAGTAGTCATGTGGGCAATAAATCGGGCGATGTAATTCAGACGTCCCAAGAATCCTCTGACTTGTTTCTCGGTACGAGGTATAGGCATTTCTTGAATGGCTTTAACCTTGGCGGGATCAACCTCAATACCTTTGCTGCTGACGATGAAACCTAAGAGTTTGCCGGATCTTACTCCAAAAGTACACTTATTTGGGTTCAGTCGCAACTTGTATTTCTTGAGTCTGTCAAACAACTTGTGTAAATGACCCAAATGTTCTTCCTCGGTGTTGGATTTTGCAATCATGTCATCGACATACACCTCTATTTCTTGATGAATCATATCATGAAATAGCGCTACCATTGCACGTTGATAGGTTGCTCCGGCGTTTTTCAGACCAAAGGGCATTACTTTGTAACAAAAGGTTCCCCAAGGTGTTGTGAAGGTTGTTTTTTCCATGTCTTCGGGTGCCATCTTGATTTGATTGTACCCTGAGAATCCGTCCATAAAGGAGAATACCTTGCATTGTGCGGTATTGTCAACCAGTACATCGATGTGTGGTAAAGGGAAATCATCTTTGGGACTTGCCCGGTTCAGATCTCTGTAGTCTACGCACATTCTGACTTTCCCATCTTTTTTAGGTACAGGGACGATGTTTGCTATCCAAGGAGGATAACTTACAACTTTTAGGAATCCGGCATTGAATTGTTTTTCAACCTCGTCTTTGATCTTTTTTGACATATCAGGCCTACTTCTTCGTAGTTTCTGTTTGACCGGAGTGCTACCTTCTTTGATTGGTAGGCGATGAACTACAATGTCCGTGTCAAGGCCTGGCATATCCTCATAGGACCAGGCGAATATCTCGACGTAGTCTCGCAGCATTTGAATTAGTCTTTGCTTGACGCTGTGTTCTAAATCAGCCCCTATTTTGACTTCTTTCTTTTCTTCGTTGCTGCCCAAGTTGATGACCTCAATTGGCTCCTCGTGAGGCTGTATGGCCTTGTCTTCTTGTTCTAGCAGCCTTGCAAGTTCTCTTGGCACTTCACAATCTTCCTCACTTTCGTCCTCAGTTTGGTAGATCGGACTTTCAAAGTCATGACGGGCAATAGCAGAATCGTTGTTGACTGGATCCAGAGTGTATGTGAATCTGCAAGTTAATTATGTGAGTATGTGTGAAGAAAAAAAACATAGCTATTTGAAAGCGAAGAAAGAAGGAAAAAGGATCACAAAATTTAAATATGCAAGCGTCCCATGATTTTATTGAATGCACATGATCATGATATGATAAGCCCTTGTAGAAGGACCAGTGTGCTAAGGCACACGGCTTTCAAGCTCATGGTTCGATTGTTCAGGAACCACTTTTATCTTTGCACATTATACACAAAGAAAACAGGAAATGGCATTTACTCCTGGTCAAAGGAGATCACATCCTCAGCTTTCCAGTTGTTCAATCCACTGTTGTGAGCAGGGGATACCCAGCTGTTCCAGTTGCGGTTGTCTTTTTCATCTTCCACAGCATTGATTTCATTAGTGGGAAAATGAGCCGGTGTTCCTTCGGGATAAGGGATATACTCTGCTGGATACGAGAGCCCAGGCTGAGATATCTCTGTTGGCTGAGCGAGATGCTCGATAAGGCCGTCCCATGCAGTCGGGATGATGTTTTGAATAGAGACTTGTGCATCTTGATGAGGAGTGTATGCTGACAGATAGCAACCCTCGTTACTTGGTATTTCTCTGGCTTCTTCGAGAGCGAAGTTGTCATCATAATGTTCATCCCATCCAGTTGGGACAATGTCCTCCATGGCAATTTGTGAACTCGGAGGAGCGGAATATTTCACCACATAGTCATATTTGCCGCTGGGTTCTCCTAGCGTGTCCCATACTTCTTTGGGTGGATTTTGATATTGCTTAGTGGCGGGGCTTGTGAAAATTTGATCATTTCCAACTTCATCACCCCATCCAGTCGGGGTAAGGTCCTCCATAGCAATATAAGAATTCTGAGGTTCGGCATACTGATAATTATACCCGCCGTTTGGTTCTCCCACAGCATCCCACATTCCCATGGAAATGGGTGGAATTTCATCTGGACATGGCTGAATGACATGGTTCATGAACACTCCTTCATCTTCAATAGCGTTTACTTCTTGGCTGACGAAGTGTGACATCAATCCTCCAGAACGAGGACTTTGATCATTCTTTTGATTTTCACTATCATAGCCCAGACCTAGCTTGTCAGATTTGTAGGGTATATCGGGAAGCTGTCCCCATACTGTGCAATCACCCTGTTCAATCATGGCTTTGGCATCTTTGAGAGAAGCCATAGTTGTAGTTGGAGTAGCAGGAATATGCTTGGTGGTAGAGACATCCGGGGAGACCACCTCAAATGATTGGCATGGAGTTTCGATGAATTCGTCCTCCAACTCAACATATTTGGAATTGCTTAGGTGACTAACCACATATTCCTCTTCGCCATAGACTGTGACAATCTTTCCTTTTACTGGATATTTTAACTTCTGATGCAGGGTAGAAGTTACAGCGTTTGCCCCATGTATCCAAGGGCGTCCAAGTAAACAGGAGTAGGCTGGGTGAATTTCCATTACGTAAAAGATAGAATCAAAGATTTGAGAACCCACTCTGATTGGGAGATTCACTTTTCCGTATACCGTTCTGGTTGACCCGTCAAAGGCTCTTACCACAACATCGCTTGGTTGTAACACAATTCCTTCGAAGTCAAGCTTTTCTAGTACTGTTTTCGGTAACACGTTCAGAGAAGAACCGTTATCTACTAGCACATGAGATAGAGTGGTGCCATTACATTCAATGGAGATATGTAAGGCTTTGTTGTGATTTTTTCCAGCAGGGGTTAGATCCACATCGGAGAAACCGAGACCATTGCTCACGGTTAGATTGGCAACACAATTCTCAAATTGGTCGACTGAGATCTCTTGAGGCACGTGCGCAGCTTTTAGGAACTTCATCAGGGCTTTGGCATGAGCTTCTGAATATTTTAGCAGAGATAGCATTGAGATTTTTGAAGCGGTGTGCCCCAGTTGCTCAACAATATTGTAATCACTCTTGCAGATGATTTTTAATATTTCCTCCATTTCTTGCTTTGATGGATCCTCAGCAGTGATCTCCACCGGGGTTTGAACTTGTTCAACTTGTGGCTCTTTGCCTCGAGCGTTGACATTTTGATTAGGAACTGGGACTCGGACTGGACCAGCAGCAACATTTGGAGAAATTTCTGGTGAAAAGATTCTTCCACTTCTCGTGATCTTGCTGGTACCCACAATATTACCCACAGTTGGAGTAGTTAACTTTGCGGTCTCTTCAGTCGAGGTACCCTGCTTAATTCCATGAACATAAACATTAGTGTCGTATCCCCATGGGACAGCTTTGTCTGAGGAGTATGGAAATGGAGTTGGACTAGCAATGACTACTGATGCCACTTTGAGTGTAGCAGAAATTTTGAATGGAGCTTTGGCAGAGATTTTGAATGGTAAGCTGGATATCACTGAGACATCCTCTATTCTTATCCCGTTTGCAAAGACTTCGCACAGTACGTCCATAGAAGGGAGCCTCTCAAACATAATGATACGGCGATCCATCCATTTTTGAATTCCCATCCTCAGATTTTCACAACCATTGGGCAGGCAGGAGCAGTAAAAGCAGTCGGGGTCACACCCTGGAAAGTAACCAGCTCGGATTAGCTTTCCTTTGACTTCGCAGAGTGGAGTTGATAATTCGTTCACATCATAGATGTAAACAGTGTCCAGGATAGCGTTGACAGTTTTGTCATGCTTTGGCATAGGTGCTGTGATGACATTTGGAGTTTCTGGAGGATCGAACTCAATTTCACCAGCATCTATCATATCTTGTATTTTATTTTTCAAGGCCCAGCAGTGATCTGCGTCATGCCCTGGACAGTTTGAGTGATAGGCACATGTCGCATCAGGGCGATAATTCGGAGAGGAAGTGTTGACATTCCTTGGAGGACCTCTTAAGGTGATCAGATCTGCTTTTAGCAAGTGCTGCAATGCCTGAGAAATTGGCATGTTGATTTTGGTAAAATTTCTTCTTGGTGCATCTGGTCGATGCGTATATTTTGGCTGTTGATCTTTTTGAGGTGCAGATGCGGAGATCAGAACTGCCCCTACAGATTGATGCTGCTCACTTTTGCGACTTTTTTGAATTTGAGTTGCATTGACCTCATTTCTCCCGCTGATGGGCCTTTTTGTAGTACCAGAGGTGGAACCTATTTGAATTTTTCCATTTTGAATGCCACTTTCGACACGTTCTCCGGTCAGTATCAGGTCAGTGAAACCTGATGATGAGCTTCCCAGCAAATGGCTATAGAAAGGGCCAGTTAAAGTGCCCATGAACATGTCAACTAGTTCGCGATCAGATAAGGGTGGTTGAACCCTTCCAGCCATATCTCTCCACTTTTGTGCATATCCTTTGAAACTTTCTTTTGGTCCCATAGACATGCCCCTTAGTTGAGTACGGGTTGGTGCAAGATCAGCATTGTATTGGTACTGTTTGTAAAAAGCAGCAGCTAATTCTTCCCAAGTATGAACCTTGGTATTTTCCAGCTGATAGTACCATTCGAGTTGTGTACCTGACAGACTTTCTTGGAAGAAGTGAATCCACAATTTGTTATCTGTTGTATGAGGTTGTATCTTCCTCACATAGGATCTCAGATGTAGTTTCGGGCAAGAAACTCCATCATATTTTGCAAAGATAGGAACTTTGAATTTTGGAGGGATAACAACATCCGAGATGAGCCCCAGATCATTGAAATCTAAGCCAGGTATTTTTTGTATCTCCATAGCTTTCATACGGTCTTCCAGCTGTTGGTATTTTTCATCATCCGGTTCGTCCCCAGAATGATCATTTTCTTCATTTGAAGAGAGAGAGGGCTTAGCAGAACCCTGGTTGCTTTGATTGTCTTCTTGTTCATCATCACCGACTGTCTCGGGGATCGGTGGCTTTGTGAACTTTTTGACTGGGATTTTGATCTTTCTTCTCAGGTGACTCACACCTACAGATCCTTTGGGCTTCTTTTTCTTCTTGATTATCAGGGCTTTCAGTTCTTGCTGCCCCTTTGCCAGTTCCAGAATTGCCACTTGAACTTGGGCATTCTGTGCTTCGAGATTCTTGATGCTCATTTTGGATTCCATCTCTTCTGACTGAAATAAACAGCGAGAAGATGAGAAATCCGTCATGTGAACCTGTTATGCAATGTGTATGACTGGATGCCATGTGTATGCAATGTATGAAATGTATATGCAATGTATATGAATGCAATGTATGAAATGTATATGCAATGCATGAAGTGAAATGTGTGTGCAATGTTTCAAGGATCTTAGAGTTTAGATTTGTTAAAGAAGAAACAAACGTTAGTTAATCAATTTATTTCTCTTTTCTTTTTTTTGCCTCATTTGGGCTTACAAGACAGAAATAAAATAAATGATCCTTCAGGTCTCCCGTGGACGCTTTCTCTTTGCCCCCAGGAATGTGTTGATCTGCTGTTCTTCTTGAAGCTGTCCGGTGAGCTCCAATATCCTTCTCTCATAGTCTTGACAGTATGATTTGAAGGTGTCTCTTTCCTCTTTGAGTTGAACCCAAGATTTTTGCAACTCTTCTAGGTTAGTTGGCATGTCCGGGTGTAGAATAACTTGAGGTTCATATCCTTCGACCTCTGGTTCAATAGTCACAGGTAGAACAGCGGGATATGGCATAAGGAGTTTCTGAGCATGAGTACGGACCCATCTGAGGTAGGGTTCCATAGGAATAGAATTCCATTGCCCCAGAGTTTTGCTTTCTATTCTATAGACACTGCCCCAGGCATGTATGAACCTTCGTCGGTGTCTATGAGAATCATTCTCGTAATCAAACACAATGCCACGGATAATCATGTCATGAGGACCGTTGCTCCTTGCATATCCGAATTGGCGTAGAGCTAAAGAGGCATTGTAAGTGATGCCTCCTTTGATGCCAAGGAGTGGCACATTAGGGTACTCTCCACAATGATCAATGATAGTAATGTCTTTTTGAAAGAAGTTGTTCCACCGGATATCTGAATGAGACAAAGACATAATCCTGTGAGACCATTGCATTCTTTGTTCATTTCTCAACACTGATCGGGGAAGATGAAATGTAAACCACCTAGCCAGTAGTGGTATACAGCACATGAGAGTTCCTCGTTTCTTCATGGTACGAGTGTGTAGAGAATGTAGAATGTCTCCCAGCAATGTTGGTACCGGGTTACGGATTAGGAAAAGGTTGATGATGTGTACACTTATGAACTGGTCGGGATTTGGGAATAAAACCAATCCATAGATCAAAAGTGCCATAACTTCCTCAAAAGCTGGATAACTTTTGTTTTCTAGCAGTAGTCGAGCCTTTTCCAACAAGAACTTGGCAAGCAAACCCTTAACTCCACTCTTTGTTTCCCAATTGGACTCGATTTCTGATTTCCGCAGATGTAAAGCAGCAGCAATGACTTCAGGTTTTGGAATCCTTTCTAAACCAGTGAAAGGTAATTGATTTCGAACAGGCAATCCCATTAGTTCAGAGAATTCTTCCAAAGTGGGTACCAACTGGTAATCAGGAAAGGTAAAACAATGATGTTCAGGGTCAAAGAACTGGAACAGGACCCGTATCATGTCTTCTTCAAATTTTGAGGTAACCAAATGGAGTAGGTGACCATGCTTTTCAGTGAATTGAACATTCCTGGGGAATTCTGACACTAAGTCTTTTAGTTCGGACGGTACCGTTGAGATGTTGATTCGGATGTAATCTTTGGTGGCGGGAGCCACTACCTGCAAAAACAAAGGTAAACTCTTTGATCCTTGAAGTGTTTGGTGCAAAAAAAATGATATGCTTATGATGCAAACATGTGGCACACAAAAACAAATCAAACAATAGCCTTAGGTTTAAAGGCTTGCATGGAGCTGATAGGTGATACCCTCCCTACTGAAGTTGAGTTGGTTAAAACCTGTCCTAGAATAGCATTCGGGTTCTATGATCCTTGGAAGTAACATCTCAATACGGCGCTCGAGCGGCCGATCAAAATATTCCTCGAGGATAACTAACTTCGATCAATTTCAAAGCTAGCCACTTAATAGGCCACAAGTCAAGTTCAACTAAAAAGGTTCTAAGACAAATTAGTGTTTAATGACATTTCGGAAGCCTAATATACTCCTTGATCGTTTTCAAGGGACATCAGTATAAACCAAAGTGTCGCACTAACGATGACTACCAGCTCAACCGTATCGGTACATGCCGTACAGTTTCCTTGGTCTAACGTCATATACTTAAGGTATCTCGAGATTCGGGTTAGAATCTTTCACACAAGCAAAATACCCAAGCAAGCCTTTGAAAAATAAAGCAATCAAGTCAAACAATTGAAAACATCGACCTATTCTCTTAAGGTAACCCCTTTTGAAAACCTTTTGTTTTTTTGAAAGTATATCCCCAGCAGAGTCGCCAGTTCTGTGGACCTCCGATTTTTTTTTAATACCGGGCCATACCTCTGTTCTGTAGAGATACGTGAACTGACTCTTTTTTATCGCTTAATGCTTTCGCATTTTTGAAAATATCACAGAGTCGCCACCGACCTTTTATTTTATCCAATTAAGGAAAGGTTTATAAAAGACACAGAAAAAAGACCTTTAAGAAATTCTGGGTAAGGGGGTAGGTTATACAAAGGGAAGGTGTTAGCACCCTTTGTATCCATGGTTATCCATGGGCTCTTAAGTTTGCTTAGCTCACTTGTTTTTCGATCACTTTTCAATTGCTCTGAAATTGCTCATATGTGGTTTCAAATACTTTTGTAAATTGAATTTTGTAATGATCCGTGTGTGGATGTATACAAAATGCTTGTTTATCTTTCGAAAGATGTTTTGAAAAGAACGTTAACTTTGTAATAACCCGTGTTTGGATGTATACAAAGTATTGTCTTTTTTGAAAGTTTTGAAAAATCAACAGTGTATGAGAATTTTGTTTGTTTTGATTTTGAGCAAGCAAACTAGGAGGTCTACCCTGAGTTGTAAGGTCTTTATCCTATTTCCTTTAAAAATCTATCCTTTCACCGGATATAAAAGCAAGGTTCGATTTTGTACTCAAAACAGTAGAATTTGACTTTGATTTTGAAAGAATGAAAAGGATTACCTGAAGAGGTGCAAGTGTGATTGTGATTGGATTCAGATATTTTATCTTTGAAGTTAGTGATCTAACGGTTCAATTTTATCTTTGACATACACGCAGTTTATATATGCTGGAAATTAAAGTGCGGAAATGTAAAGTGCGGAAAGTAAATCTACGCTATTACATCGATTTTGCAGGAAACGTAAACTAGCCTATTTACATGAATTTGACATCCTATACATTTATCTAGGAATTTAAATTGCAAGAAAATAAAAGGCATGTTTTTGGATTTTTTATGATTGATTTTAATTATAATTAATGCATGATTAATTAAATTAAAATGAAGAAAAAAGATGGAAATAGATTTAAACCTAGAAATTAAGTTTAAAATATGTACAAAATACTTGTCAATTAATTTTAAAACAAAACTAATTTTTTTGGAATTTTTGGAATTGATTTGAAATTGATTTAAGTTAATTAAAACATAATTATGCAAATAATTATACAAATAATTAAAACTTAAAGATAAAATTAATCAAAATATGTACAAAATTAGTTTATAATATATAAACAATGTTTTATATAAAGAACAATTTTTTTTATGATTTTTTGATTGGTTAGAATAATTAAAAAGCAAATATATAAATATATACTAATTAATTATGCAAAATATTGAAATTTTGAAGAAAAATAAAATATTTTTATTTCAGAAAATAATATATTATTTTAGAAGTCTAAAAATATTTTTTGTGTATTTTTTGGATTTTTAAAACTATTTTAAATTAATTTAACAAAGAAATTAAAATAAAATAGAAAATAAAATAGAAAATAAAAGGATACTGATCTTGTGTGGTAATCAGTGAGGGAGCATGGTGGGGAAGAGTGATCTGGATCATTGGATGATTCATTAAATGAAATCAGAGGGTCCAGAAATTGAGGCACGTGGTAGAAGATAGACCTGCAAGGCACAGAATCAGAGAGAATTTAAAAAAAGTACGCGCGCTGACTGTCCAATGAGGTGGAGACACCTCATCGTCTTCAACCTTCAGACAAGGGCTTTTACAGCGCTTTTATGAAACAAGCGCTGTAGTTGATGAACCTCAAACCTGCAAAATTACGAATAGGGTCAAACAAGCATAGAAATCAGGCGCGATGGTACCATTGGATTCGTCTTGTTCCACTGAATGTAACCCTGCCCTTAATTTGTTTTAATTTTGGCCCTAATGAAGAACCCTAATTTTGAGCTAAGTAAACCCTAAAATGGTATATGCTACGAACGTCCATTAAAATCCAATTGAAGCTCCAGAAACGACCAGAGCTTCAAACCAAACACAATTATGCATCTACATCTTGTTAAATGTGCGTGAGTTATGAGATATAAGTTGGTTTTAGTTTGAACAAACCGTGGCTTTATATAGCTCGATTCAGTGAAGTTTATGAGTTGGAAATGATTGGAATTGATTCAGTGTAGCTCAGAGATGATGTTTGAATGTTTATTTTATATTGAAATGGACTGAAACTTAAAATTCGAATTTCAAGTTTCTTTGAAAATTACAAGTGGTTACAAGTATGCTATATGCTTAGGGATGCTTCTGATCTCGTCTCTCCTCTTTGCTGAACTATGATAGCTTATTTATAAGCTATGTGTGCTTAGAATTGAAGCTAACTTGCAGCTAGTTGCCTTTGTTGAAAACTTGGTTTTTAAATATTAAAAACCTTGAATTTTTGACCAAGTCTTGACTCCATTCAATGCCCTTGCCTTGTGCACCAATCCTCTGCAGAAAATTGAAGGTTCCTTGGGTGAGTCATGCTTGATTTGTAAGCTACCATTTATCCATGCATTTTCCTTTTAATTTTAATCTTAAAGTAAGATAAAATCATGCCAAAAATGGATAAAAATGATATGGGCTTAGTCTTGGTCGTGGGAGGCCCATAGTAACATGGAAATGATGTTTGAATGCTGAAAACTTGGCCCCATTTGGAAAAAATACCATTTTGAACAATGTTGGTTTCATGCATTTTCCAAAATTTAGCCAACTTCAACAAGGTGTAATTCCTTCAATTTTTGTCATATGAAGGAGATCTTGCACTTTTTGGAAACCTCAAAGAGTCCTCTAACCAATGCCTTTGGTCTCATGTCAAAATGATTTTTGAAGCTCCTTGTGTGTCCTTTTGAAAAAAGTGTCTTTTTGTTGACTTTGAAAATGACCTGTAATGTCTTTGATCACATTTTTCAAATGGTGAATCCAATGACCATGGGATCAATGGCATTTGAAAGATAATTGAATTTCCTTCAAAACAAGCTTTGGTTTGAATTTTTTGGATGAAGGATGGGAGAGTTATGATCAGTCAAAGTTGAGTTGACTTTTCAGGCAAAAACCCTAATTTTGAATTTTAGGGTTTTGTTGATTTTTGATCTTTCCTTGATGATTTATGATCATCCAATGATCAAATGATGAATCCTTTGACAAAATATGGACTTTGACAAAAAATTTCATTTTTGACTGTCTGTTGACTTTTTTGGTCAAACGGGTCGTCTGTTGACTGTTTGAGCTGCTGACGGTGCGTCTGAGTGAATTGAAGTTTGAAAATTTGTATGATGGTACTTTGAGATATATGGATGTGTATGAAATCCATTTGAGCTCTCAAAAACTTGTTGCTCCTGTAAAAACAAGAAAAACCCTGATTAGGGACTGTTTGTGTAGGAGACAGTTAAGCGTACCTGATTTTTGTGCAGTGCTGAGTTTCTGCTAATCGCGTGATATTCAGAAGACTTCTAACACAAAAATCTTGGAAATTTGAATTGTGAAAGATTGATTTGATTGATGGTACAAAACACTGTGAATTGTACTGCCAGCAGTTTGGCTGTCAACTGACTGTTCAGGTATTGATGTTGCAGTTAGAGTGAAAAATCAACAGTCAAAGTTAATTTTCTTTTTTGTTGTTTTTTGTTTTTGTTTTATGTGAAAAATGAAAGTTTATTTACATGACTTGTTAGAAAAAACACAGACATAATAAATAACTAATATTTACGGTATGCGGGCAAAATTACCGATAATAACCCTGAAAATCATTTAATGCACAGAAATAGGAATATTCGACTGGCAGAAAACACACAAAATATTATCTTAGTAATTAAGCAATATTATGACAAATAGTACAACATTTAATACTGACAGTACAAATATCACATACTATATTGAACAGTACGACGAATAAACGGTACATTTAAAAAATAAGAAATACGGCAAATTTTAAGAATGACGATTAATGACCCATGCTATGAACAATAACATGTAGATGATTGGGAGTGCAACCATTGCAGGTCCACACTCTTCAGGACTATGCAGGCAGAAGAAAGTCATGATCACCGTAGCAATGGTGATGACTGTAAGGAACAGTGTCTCTATCCACTTTGCCATTCTTGTTAGGGAAGAAGAGAAAATAGATATGAGGTAGGAATTTGAAAGATGAGTTAGAATTTGATGTGAGATTTTATGGAAAAAATGAGAGGTATTTATAGAATGGAAAGGAGGGTAGAGACGTTGGGGAATGATGTGATTCCGTACAAAAGGAAAATTTGAGTGGAAGTAAGATTTGAAAGAAAGTGGAGATAGTGTTGGGAAAAAGAGAGATGTAGAGAATAAAGTTAAGATTTGATTTTTGAAAAAGAGATTTGAAAAGATTTTTGAAAATAATGGAATATAGTACCAAAATTAGTGGGAAACAAAAGATAATAATAATCTACTTGTTACCAGTACAGTCTGAGTTTCCTGATTCTGCGCCTGCAAAAAGATTTAACTCTGTACCAATTGTGTCAGTACTATTTATCTGTAAATAAATAAATAGCATGTGTGAAGTAATAAACAGCATTTGGCGTTTGCGTAAGAATAAATTCAACTGCAAGCCAAATTATTGTATAAGAAAAATTCTAAAAACTAAGTATTTCATATGTCAGGATATTTGTTGAAATAAAAATCCATGATTATATGAGACTCTTAATTTTCAGATTGGAGTTTTCTTGAAAAATATGTGGGCAAATTTTGGGGTATAACACGATGTTAAGCATCGGAATGATGATGATGTATGATGATGTAAGTATGTGTCATGTGTGCATTATTCATAAATCATTTGCATTGGAAGGCTAATTCCCACTGTGCGGAGATTAGCGGGAAGTCATCGTGTGCCCATGTGGGTTGTGAGCGATGAGGCAGTAGTCGTGTGCCCATGTGGGGTGTGAGCGACTAGAGCGCAGTATCAAAGAGAGAAGTCCTGTGATGTGATTCACGAATCTTGGTACCACATGCATGAGTGTCAGTCCATTCATTGCATTATAGCTTGATATAATTGGATGATTGTGTGTGGTGTGATAGACGATGCTTATGTGCTGATTGTTTGCTTGTTATAATAATTTTCGATTATATGTATGTTGAATGGATGATAATTGCTATGAGATCTTATTGCTTATGATTGTATAATGGTTATTAATTTGAATGAAACTCACCCTTACTTTGATGATTTCAGATTAAGGATGGAGAGGCGTCTTGATTGGGTGAAGATAGCTTGTAGGCTAGCCTGTAGTTCGTGTCGAGTCATGCTCTGATTGTAACACTGGGATCGATTAGTCTAGCGTTACTTGTTATACTTTGTTGCCATTTTGGCTATGGATTATGTATTGAGTATTTGTGTGGAGTTGTTTCCTAATACTGTTGAATTAAGTTCCGCTGTGCTAAACACTTGTTTGATATTGGTTAATTTCTAATAAAGCATGACAATCGACTTGATGTTTTTATTCATTTAATAATTGTAGCATCCTTGATGTGTTATTACTCTGATAATATTATATTTTCCGCGGGGGTTTAGAAGGGTGTTACACAGATAGCCCTTTCTTTTGCTCTTTAAGGTAGGTGGGACATCCAGCTCTAATGTGTCTCTAGTCTTCACATCCATGGCACTGAATCCCTTTGCCTTGGTTGAGCTTCTCTTCAGGTTTAGATCTTCTACTAGAGTCATAAGACTTGTCGTTTTCAGAGGGAGTGTTCTTGACATTTGGTCTGGATTTTTGATCTATTCTTTTAACAAACTTGTTGAATTGTCTTCCAAGCATGGCTATGGCTTCTGACAAATTTTCATTATTTCCATCATTGCTTTCTTTTGAGTCCTCTTCAGTGTTGGATACAAAAGTTATGTTGTTGTTTTTCTTTTCAACATTGTCACTTATACTCATCTCAAAGGTTTGTACGGAAGTCCTAGATAATTTAAGGGAAAAGTACCCATCTTGGATTGAAATATGCTTTGGCCCCATTCTTAAAAGGCCTCCCCACTTTAACTCCAAACAAAGAACTCTTGGAAACTTCACTTTAAGTCTCGAGGTATGCTCAAAACTTCTAAGAACCGCCTTAACAGTCAAAAGGTTTGCAAACGAATGAACCCCCACTAGAATTATATCATCGGCATACCAAAGATAGTACACTTGTAACCCTTTTCCCGTAACCTTAATTTCTTCGAAAACACCAACCACTCTTTTCAAATAAGCATTAAGGCTTTCAACTACCAAAATAAAGAGCAAGGGTGTTAAGGGGTCTCCTACCTTCAAAATGTTTTTGATACTGATCTTCTTCATCGGGCACCCATTACTAAGACAAAAAGACTCCCCTAAAAGGCACGTGCTCTAATCCAAGCCATTTATATACCATATATACAAAAACTCACCAGCATTTAATTTAGGTTAAACCAACTAGCAGGGTCATAATCCTTCTCAAATCAACTTTGAAATCAAAACAATCCCTCTTAGACATCCTAGAAGGATCTAAAACCTCAATAAGGTAATCAAATCATCCACCAACTACCTCCCATTAAAAAAAGATGACTGCTTTAAAGAGAATATATTTCCCGTTACCCATGTCGCCTAACAGACAACACTTTATCCACCATATTATAGAAAGATCCAAGAAGAGAAATAAGTCTAAAATCTCGAAAACCTAAAGAAAATCAACCTTCGAGATAATGGTAGCGAAGAAAGATGCTAGTCTCTTAGACAAAATAATGTTATGAAAAAATGATCAAACATCTCAAATGCCTCAAATTAATAATCCCTAAAACCTCTTATATAAGAAAAAGTAGAAATAATTATGGCTTTTACTCTTTGACCCATCATTCTTGGAAACCACATCCTCATATTCGCAGGCGTAAACATAACAAAAAAGGAATTGGCCTCAGACGAAGAGATACAACGAAGGGTAATCACACCCCATCAAGGGTAGGCCTAGAAACCATAGAATATGTTAAGTGCTCTTTAAAGAACTTAGAGATATCCTTTATAACCTATTAAACTTTATTCATCCACCAATCCTCATTTCGAAGGGCGACAAAACTATTCCTCTACCTTCTCTCCTTAAAACAAATATAGAAGTATCCAATATTAGCATCCCTCACTTTAAGCCACTCTGCTCCTGACCTTTGAAACATCTATGAATCATGAAACCGAGCTCCCACAAAATAGTAAAAAAAAAATGAATATCCTCATATACTCCTATTAAGTAGAAACCCCTAACTTTGTCATCAACTCTAGACTCTCAAGCTTACTCGAAAAAGCCTGAATATTAAAATACAAATTCCTAAATGCCTTTTTATTCCAAACCTTAAACAAGGCTTTAAGAGCTTTCAACTTATCCCTAAGAATGCACACTATCTAACAATGTTGGACCTTCGCCCTCCAAGATTCCCTAACCACTAACTCAAAACTCAAAGAACCCAAATAGAAGTTACTAGACTGAAAAGGCTTGGGAACTTAGAGTTGAAAATAATATTTAACCATAATCGGGGAGTAATTAGAAACACTATGGGTCAAGGTCTAAAGACTACCATGACCCCATTTCTCATCCCACTATGCCGTCGAGAGAACACAATTTATCCTTTTCATAACATTCCTATTAGCATGATACCAGGTAAACCTCCTCTCTATAAAGATTAAGTCCACTAACCTTATAACGTCGATGAAATCTCGAAACTCAAGTTCGAAACCTAAACCCACCCCCATATCCATTTCTATCATCTTTCCAAATAACTGCATCAAAATATCCCATAACACACCAAGCGTCCATAGGAAACCACTTACTTGCTCGATTCAAATGATTCCACATCACTTTTTATGCCAAAGAGAACTTAGAATTAAAATTCATAACAAAGCATTTTCGTGCATTCAATCCCACTCAATTCAAACCCTAAGGTAGCCTGGCCTAAAGAACGAGAATATATCCTTCCTCTTCACACTACACCAAATAGAAAGTAACCCCCACTACACCCATTGTCCGAGAGAAATTCCATCCGCAAGAGGGATTACCCCACAAAGAACTACATATGAGCACCTCCAATTCCATAATATTAACCTCTTTAATAGCAACAAGATCCAAATGTATATCCTTGACCAACTCATGGGATTTTCTCTTCACAATACTACCCCTAGACCTCCAACATTTAAAGCGACAATAATCATTGAAACATTTCAGTCTCCCTAACCCTCTTAGCCAAAACATTATTCTCTTATAAATAAACCAACTTCCTAAGCTCTAAGGAATCCTCCTAGTGAAAGGAAAAACAAACCTCTAAAGTTTGAGTGTAGACTACTGATTGAATCACTTGATGAAACAAAATAAAAGCTTAAAAAGTGAATGCCACATCTACCAATTTTATCTTACCTATAACTAGATCACTAACACACATAACATCATTAGGCCAAAAATTATAGTAGATAGCGGGATATGCTTACCTAAATGTGTCTTATGTAATGCAAGGATCGTCGAGACCTTCCTTCCCATAGAGAGCACTTAATGGAAATACTCTGCCCAATCTTCAAAATATATCTTCACTAGAGAGAAGGCCAATAGGGGCACTAAAATTCCTCTGTAAAAATATAGCCATCCAAGGAATGGAGTCTAATGAGGAATCTCTAAAGACAATAACAACAGCCTAAATAAATTATCATCTGAATCTAACAAAATTTTCCTGCTTAATTTCTTGAGAACCAAAGGAGGCAAAAGGGCCAATGAACTTAGTGAGTATCCAAATTGAAGGATAATATATCCTTCACCAAGATCTTTACCCTCAAAAGAATTAGGTACAAATGACCACAAAAAAGTGATGAGCCCGATAAAAATCTGCATGAATTTGGACGAATCGGACCAACTAAATGGGAACCAGCTGAACCTAAGCACTATTTAATACCCAATTGAATTAGGCCATAAATCCCACCCAATACTCCCAACATGACCATCACTTATAACCAAGAAAACGCTTGGAATTGGACTATCCAAACTTACAAAAGAAGACCCCACAAAGAAGATTTAACCTAAACATGTTCTAGAATACGCCAGATATGCGTCCTTTTGCAACACGATAGATTTTGAGAAAACATGTGCTAACTTATGTACTTGCTAAAAGTATAACATGTGACATAACCGAGTGATTAAGGGCTTACAGATGTTTTAAGGTGTGTTTTAGAATTCATAGCTAGCTCACATAAGGGGTGAGAAGCTTTGTATATGTGGTTTTGTTTCTGGGAATCTGATTGTCCCTCTTAACTTTAGTTCTGAGGTATTTATAGAAGTCTTGGGAATGGATCCTAGGCCCCTTATAAATATCAACCATCAGTAGAAATATATAGGAGGGGAATATTAATTCTACGTTATTTCGGATTACATGGTTAAATGACTCATTTGGTACCGTTACAGAATAAGGACACATCATTTCCCCCCTTTTCCACCTCGAGTGAGTCCACCCAGAGGAAGGATGTGTAGCTAATACATGAGTGCTCTATTTTATGAATGGGCAATAGATAGGGTTTTATGGGTGAGGCGATGCATCACTCTTGTTGCCTCTTATGGGCCCTTTACAAATATATGATACACAACCCCTCGATCATGAGGGCTTGGAAAGGATAATGTGATTTAGTTTTGTCCTCCTCCTCTTACATGAATGAATCCTTTAAGTATGGGTTGAGTCCTTCACGTGTAGGGTGAATTCCTTCTGCATGGGATAACTCTGAACATGTCTTGAAGTGTCAGTCATTTGATCCACACATTAGTTGAGGGATTTTGAGCGTAAGTCAACTGAAGTAGATAGAACGTCAGTCAGTTTAGCGAAATCAAAACATTAATTGGGGAAAGCATAAGTTGCATTAAATGTAATGGATGATGATTTTTCTTTGGAAGCTTACTTCAGTTTTACTTTTTACACGTGTATCTGACGCAGGCAATCTTTCCAGTCTCTTGTAACTATTGAGGTTCTCAGTGGGCGGTGATTGGTTACCCATATGACAAAGTCTTCCCTCTCTATAAAAATATTTCAAGTTTCCTTCTTTGATCTTTTTATGCACTGTCTCATCCAAACTCATATAGTCATATAGTTAAGGGTACCTATAGGATATAATGAATTTATTCCATAGGTTCTTGATCGTGTTTGTAAGCATGACTTAGTTATTCCCTCAATCATTCTATTCTCAACGATAATTATTTGACTTTATGGTGTTTTAAGGATTGGTTTATATTTTAACATCACTAATCAGGCCTCTGAGATGTAAGAACCCGCCGATATCAGTAGTAACTTTCTTGTTCTCCCTACTCTTACCAAGAACCAATAGCGGAAATGGAAGAAAAATGTTTCATCGTTTAAGATCCAGTGTCTTTATATTCTAACAAGGAAAGGATGGCTTCTTTGTGATACCAAATTGGGCTTTCTATTACTAGATATGAGGATGACGTGATTTTGGAACCTTGATTTGAGGGGTAGAGGACCAATATGGTCGTTATGGATGGCTTTCCCTCCCCCAACATCTACTTGCACCTCCCTTTATTGATGATTAGGGTGGCATGGTGTTGCACCCCAAAATTTGCCCATTTATTTATTCCCCAATTGGCCCTCACATCACATTCATGTGCATACCTCATCTAGGCCATCCATCCATTAAATTCATTCATATCATGCTTACTATTCAGAAATTGATAAGGAAAAGAGCTTCTGCTGAAGAAATTCTTGATCAAAAAAAGAGAAGATTTAAGGTCTGATTGTAAGGCATCATTCCCATTGAAGTCCTCCTAAAATCAAGGTTTCATCATCTTCAAGTCCAAGCTCTAATTAAAAGATACAATCCTCAGGTTCATCAGGATTTCCAAGTTAGGGTTTTGACCAAAGTCAACCTTATTGACTTTTTGGTCAGATTTAAGCAGGAGACGATTTTGAGTGTGAAATGTGTTTACCTTGAAGGATTATTCACTGGAGCTTCTTTGGTTGAAAATTGATTGAGAATTAGATCGGAAACTGATTAATCGGAAAATTCATCTAGAATCAGAAAAAATCAGGAAAAAGTTGACTTTTTGGTCAAGGCCAAGGTCAACTGTCAAATATTGACTTTTGGTGGAAAAATTGTCAAATAAAATCAGTTTTTACTAAAGGTTACCATTTTGGGAAAGTTGGTTAAAATGGAAAATTTCTAAAAATGGCAAGTTCTAATACTTAGATAAATATTTGAGGGTTCTAAATATGGTTGATCAGTTGAATTTGAGTCCCTTTTACACGAGCTTCCAGGCATTATTTTAAGACGAGCTCAACATAAAGATTGTTCATCTCATGTTCCTCTACAACTTTGTAGTTGGAAGGATTTTCATCTGAATCCTGGATTAAGAGATATGAAGCTAAGAAGTTGGAAGAATCTCATATTTTCAGGCCAAGTTGCTGGGCATTCTTCCAGGGCACGCGCGAGACGTTTTGTCGAGCATGTGGTGGGCCAATTTCAAGGATCATTTTAGGACATTGCAGGAACACTGAAAGTTTGAACTTGGTACCTATCTCATCCTCTTCATAATCTCTATCTAACAAGACAAGGATCAGAGAATTTGGTTAAGCATTGAACAAATTAGAAGAGCCCCAAGTCATGCCCTGACCGAGTTACATTTTGACAAGGATATGGTTATGGATTTGAAGCACGCGCGCGGCTTTTCTTCAAATAGGTGGTGGACAAATTTCAGATCCAATTTTGAGGAGCTAAAGGCGTTTTTTATATCTCACTCCACTTGCATCACGTTCTCCCCCATGCCCTCTATCTACTGGTCTTATAATCATGGGACTCAAATGCATGTAGAGAAAGGTATAGAGCTTCAAACTCATGCGCTCGGGTTTGGTATTGTGACAAGCCTCAGGCAGACCTCGTGCACGCGTGCCTTCATTTGTGACACAAGGAGTTTGTGGTCGTTTTTGTCACACTTGCAGCCACTATATCATGAACTCTCCAACACCAATACTCATCCATCCAATGCCTTCTTTACACTAGGTACAAGTTTGAGTTGAATGGTGGTCTATGATCAGAGATATACATATATGAAGCTGGCACCATGAGTGTTATTTCTTGGTGAGATCTCTCAAAATTCTGCAGCATAAATTGCATAGGGGAAAACACCAATGTATTACTCCAATTGCCCATGCAGTATTCTAAAGCATGGAAGGAAAGAGAGAGTTCACCCAAAAAGCAAGTGCTTGCTTATTAAGTTTGAGAGGATAATTATCCACTACCCAACGCTCCACCATAAGCCCATGAACCTCACTATATAAGCAAAGCTCTCACTTTTTTTTCTAGACACGATCCATTTTTCTCAGTTTTCACTATCTCACCATTCCCTTCTCTCTCACTTCTCTCTATCTCCATTCACCCTCCAAAAGTTTGTTACATCTCTAACAAACTTCTCAACAATCACACTCCATTGATCTTCATCACCACTACCATAAAGCTCTCATCACTATCTCATCTTGAACAACAACCTCACTGCGAGCTCTCTCCCATCATCCTCATTCGTTCATCATCATCATGTATAGTTTCATCACCATGTTGCGAGTAAAGCTCTAAGCTCAAGATCTCCATGATATTTCTGAGTTTCTTTCTCAGAAATCGGCCGAAGTTGTTGCTATTAGCAAGCACGCATCACTGCCATCTCCTTAAAGAAAGCGTGGAGTTTCTCAGCAATTTTCGATTCATGAACGTGAACAAGTAAGTCATTGAAACTTCTCAGCATGTTTAGAACTGTATGACTAGGTTCATGTGCATCTGGCGCGCTCCTCACACCAAGGAGGCTGGAGCATTAGGCTCACATGTTTTCGATGTAACCTGTTGCATTGATTGCGTTTTTAATTTAGATTCGGTTTGCGTGTGATACTTGTTGTTTGAATGGCTGAATCATCTTTTTGAACTCTGTGAATGAATAGAAATCGATTGATATGCTTAGTTTGGTCTTTGGTGAGTTTGCTATGAAGCTAGGGTTTAGGTTTCGCTTTCGGTTAGCAAGAATTAAGCATTAAGAGTGAAAACTAATAAGAGATTCATGATCTACGCAAGAATTCGAGTAGAAAGGTATCAACTTTTTATGGTTCTAGAAATTTTTGTTTGGCTCCGTCGCCTGTGTGATTTGAGAATACGACCGGAGCGGAGCTCCGGCGTCTGAGCTTTCTTTTAGATAATTTTATTCCGCTAGCTAGGTGGCGCGTTCCTACTGGTGCTTCATTTCAGTTTTTGTTTTATTCAAATGATTAGCAGGTGTGGTGTTGTGTTCTGATTGGCTGAAGCGTGCCTTTTTCCTTATGTGACTTCAGTTTTCTATGCCCTATTGATACTGTTAGTTAAATAGTCATGTCACGTTTTTCCTTAATCTTACCACATGAATAAATAAAAAACCATACAATATAAAATGAAATAAATATGGAATAGAAGTGATTGAATTGAGTGCAGACTGGGCCCAGACGTAATGCTCCTTACACCCCCTGAAGCTGGGCCCAAACGCGCTAGTAGTTCGAATCAGTTCATTTTGATTTTTCTTTTTTCACCCCCTGTTGCTTGAATAACATGTTAGTCTTAATTTTTTTTACAATTAACTTTTGATTCATAATCCAGTTTCCATTGAAATAAAAAATCAATAAAAATATGTTTTAAATAGAATTTTGTGTTTAGATAATGTTCATAGTTTTTGTGGATCTTTGTGATTAGATTTACTATTTTTGATGGGCCGTTTTGTTGAATATTTTCATAATGTTTCATGTTTTGATAGGTTTTGCAAACTAATTTGATTAGGGGCCTTAGGGATAGAATCTAATTACCAATTTTTGTGTAGTTTCGGTAGACTAATACATGATAATTTGTAAAAAAAAATGAAGTTCCAATTCCTAGTTTTGGTTAGGTTTTCGCTTAGGGTTTTTAGACTGGATAAAGGTGTGTTCCTAATTGACGTTTGTGTTAATTTTTGCTCGTAATGTGCCATAAACTTTTGCAATTGACTTGGAACTTTTTTTGAATATATAATTATAGTTGTTTAGGAGCTTTAAGACCTGGAATTAGACTTGTAAATCGTGTCTTCTTATTTTACTTGAATTTTCCATTCTTACATGTAAATAACTTGCTTTTGGCTAACTATTGTATCATAACTTGTGCAAATGACCTATAATTTTTTATGAGACTTTTTGACTTGATTCCATGATTGTTTAAACACCTCTTAGATGTTATTAGCTACTAACTTCCATCATTTGTCCACATTTTTCTAACTTCATTCACAATTTGAAATAGTTTAGTTAGTTTGACCAAGTTTTGTCTAGTTTTGTTAGAACTTTGTGTTGCTTCAAGCTAATTGAATAACAAGGATTTGTATAAGGTCTTAGACCTATAAATGAATTAATATGCTACTGACCTCAAGCTTAGTTCATGTGTTCATTTGCTTTTTGTTTTGATTAATTGATGTTTGGTCGCTAATTGTTAAGTAACGATTCATGCGATACTTTGGTAACTTCTTGTGGATATTTTTGTGAGATGTTTTGATGATTTTGTGGTTGATTTAGGACACTCACCTCCTTGGTTTGCTACTGCCCTAGTTTTCTTCTCCCAATCTCATTCTTTTCCTCTTCTTTCATACTTTGATTGTTGTTAGTTTAAGAGGCGACGATTGTTTGTTCTTCCTCCACCTTTTGTGGATTGTTTTCTCTTGGGATTCATTGTGTGTAGTCTCTCTAAGGAGTAGACTTGGTTAGGGACTTCATTAAGTCACCTACCATGGGTTTCACTTCCTTTCACCTCTATGCTTATCTCTTACTATATGTTTACGATGCTCCCTTAGGGCAGTGACTTCAATCTTCTTTAAGATGAGTCATATAGAACAACTTAGGTTGTAGTCTATGCATGATAACATAGGTAGAGATCCCTTATCCTTGACCTTAGGGCCATTAGTATAATAATACTAGGATAGTTAGAGATGTAGGTTCCCTTTGTGCATAAAAGACAGAAATCAATAAAACACAATAAAACATTAATAAATAGTGAAAAATAATAAAAAGGAATGGAAACTCTCGTCCCTCTTGTTTAAGGGGATCACTTGAGTGGAGATTCCTAAACCTAAAAAACACAAACCCAGAGTTGATTGAGTCTTCCTTGTTTAAGGTTCACTCGAAACGCTCGACATACTTTTGTTTTGCTTTTAAGAGCATGTTACTTCCACTTCATTCCCAGCGTGAGTCTCCAAAGGTCGAGCGGCGGAGTGTGATGTAACTGTTCACTAAAAAATACCAACAAACAATAAAAAACATAGAAAATCTTGAGCAGAACTACGGCGCTCTGACTCTTCTTAAGAGGATACGTAGGCATAGAGGCAACTCTAGCGAGCACAATAATTATTAAAAAACTCTAAGTTAATCATGCATTGCATTAGTAATGGATACACCCTTTAGATAGAAACAAACATAGGTGGATTCCATCGAGTACGATGGGCGTGAGGGGTGCTAGCACCTTCCCCTTTGCGTAACCGACTCCCGTACCCTATTCTCTGGTCGAAATACCTTGTTCTTATTCGAGTTAGGTTTGCTGGCGTTCGTTTCCTTATAGGATAGATATGTTAGTGGCGACTCTGATCCATTTTTCGCGGTAGCTACAGCTGGAGACTCTGCTGGGGAAAGTGATAGACTTATGCTGGTCCATTCTTAGCGAGTCGATCCTAGCCTTTGTTTGTTTCATTTATTGGGTGTTTCTTTGTTTGTTTATTTGTTTACATCTTGTATGTATATATGTTTGCATATTATGTTTATTTTCCGCTTGCATATCATGTTTATTTCCCGCTTGCATATCATGTTTACTTTTGCATGCATCTGGACTATATTATGGGCCCCAGTGGGGGCCACATATTTTCCTGATTTGTTTTGCTGGTGGGGGGTTTGTGTGAGGTAAAAGGCCCACTATCCAGGCCAATGATACTTAGGATTAGTGTGGATGCCGATGTTAACTCCCATAGCGTTTGATACGATCGAGCATGACATGGGGTACCACGACCAGGCGAGGTTCTTTCATGGAACATTGTGTTTGGCACGTTTGTGCCTCAAACACATTGTACCCCATGGGAATCGTTAACCCTGGTGACCATTAGGGACCGCCAATTCGTGTCTAGACTTCATACCCGTGAGATTGGGGTGGGACAGGAAACCTTGGCTCCTACATACCTTTGCTTCTTCATATTTGAGGTCGGACCTTTATTTGGCCTGTTCTCATTATACTTGATGTTCTGGTATTCAAAAGGGCGTCGAACCTTTGATCCTGCAACATTTGACTTATACAGAGTTTTTACATCAGTTATTCGAGAGGATTGTACAGTGGTTACTAAGATTATATGGACCTTGATCCCATTCTTTTGCATTACATAACATCATTGCTTTATCCACTTCATTTGTGGGGGATCCTAAAGTCTATTTCCAAAAAAAAAAAGAGAAAAAATAGAATAAAGAAAGAAAAGATATTCTATATAAAACAAAGCCTTGATATAAAAAAAAGAGAAAAGAAAAGAGAAACAGAAGTGTGTGAAAAGACTTTAGGTTTCTCCATAAATGAAACATACATTCATGTTATCATGCATTTCATGGTTCTATCAGAAGCTTGTGGGGGCCCTTTCTACTCAAATTTTGACTTCGGCAACAAATAGACTTCTCACCGCTATGTGCTTGAAAGTTAATAATGGAACAACTCTGTGAGGTTTTGACTGAGATGAGAACAAAAATGGGGACTATGAACCAGTGCATGGAGATTATTCTAGCATTTTCTATTTGACAAGAAGAATTGAGATAGGTTCCTCAGAGGCCAAATGCAGATGTTAATCTCACCCCAAGAGAAGGTCTTGTGAATCAGAATGTTTGAGTACTGTTGAGATTCCTAGTACTGTTAAGGAGGGAACCCATCATGAGAACAATTTGGGAATTGAAGTCTTCAAGTTTCCGATCATTAAAATAACAAAAATATTCCACCTCTTGAAGACAAGGTTGAAAGCCATAAAGGATTATGAGTCCGTCGATTTAGACATTGTTGGATTGTGCCTAGTGTTTGATGTCAAGAGCTACAAAGGTCATTTATTCTCTCTTTGAATAGTTTGGACATGTAAGCCAAAGTGGTAATTATCACTTATACATATGTTTAAATTGCTTGGGGATCCCGACTGAGGGATAAGCAAGACGTATTTTGGTCTTGAGCACTGCACCATTTGCATTGCTCGAATCCCTAATTCACTACAAATTCTCATGTGACTCAGTCCGAATCTTTTGGCACGCGATAATCAAGAGTGTTCTACGAAGACATTTCTCGTTCTCGAGATTCTTCTTCATATCATGAGTCATCTCTTCCCGGAATTTTCTTCTCAGTGACCTTTGCTCGTCAACAGAGAAAGAAAGAATATGAGACATAAATAATATGAGAAATAAACTGATGTGATTCTAATTCCTTGTGCCTAATTACTTCCCTGCTGGTTAGAATCTCAGTTGGTTAAGATTTGTGTTGTGGGTCTTCCTTACCACATATAGTTCTCCTGAGTTTGAGGATCATACTAGCTTCTTCCATTCATGATGGTGATTACCGTTCTAGCATCTATATTTGGGGCTCCCGACCAAGGGATAAGCAAGACATTATCCATCTTGAGTATTGCATCATTTGCATTGCTCGAATTCCTAAAGTAAGGCAAAAATGCACAACTCTTGTACGCCTTTGTTGGAATATTCTTCAGGGAAGTAATCTAAAGTGTGTGGAAAGAACATATGATAATGTTAAGTGGCTACCATGCAGGGGCACCTAGCCATTCAACTGAAGGTGGTAGGACATTCAAAGACAGAATTCAAGTCCTCGTTAACTTCAGAACAACCACATCCACTCCAAGAGGTTTTATGCATAAATTGAAGTTTCGATGGAGTATCAAAACTGTAGAAGGCATTCGAGAGCAATAAGCCCATACAGAGTCAAGTCTCCTCAACAATGGCATTCATTTAAGATCTTTATTTCATTCTCATTTGTAACATTTCATTGTTTGTTTAAGCATTGCTAGCATGTAAAAATTTGTTAATTTTCGAATGAAAATCATAATACATTGTTTATGTTTGTCTTGAAGTAATCCATTCGTTTTCACATATAAATTTTTTTTTGCATTGCAATACCAACTCTATTAATCTCTTGCTTAGGAAACGAGTGGAGGGAGATTGATGATATAAAAATGCAAAATCCCTAATTGTGTGTTTTTGAATAAAACCCTGCTGATGATGTACAGGCATTGTTTCAAATCCCCAAACACTGGAGATATAAGGGAGATAGACCCTTGTTAACCCCTTTGAGCCTTTAAATAGGAGTTTCTTTTCTGATAAAAACCCTCAATCTTAACCCCGGGGCAGGGTAGTATTCATTTAACTTGATCAAGTGTTCAAAACTCATAAAGGGTATGTAGCTAAGGATACAACAATGGTTATCCTTCAAACGGTTGAGGAAAGTAAAAACTGTGATGGTTATCCTTTACCTACCAAGGGGTCAGAAGATGACGATACCACAATAGTAATTCTTCATCAATCATGGAACGAGGCAATCGCAATCACTTCCAACGAATCAAAGACAATGCGAGGTCACACGACTTGTTCAAAAAAAAAAAGAAAAAAAAAAAGAAAGCAAAGAAAAAATGAAAAGAAAAAATATATAGGAATAAAAAGAAAAATGATGGTGAAAATAAAGCCAGAACAAAGTCGTGTGATAATGAATCAAAAGAATACAAGGTGAGTGACTGCCATGTCCAAAAAACCTCATTGATTCCTCAATCTTTTAAAAAAAAATCCCTTGTGAGGGACGAACACTCATGATTGAGTTAACTGAATATAGGAATGGAGAACATCATGAAGGGGGTGGGTACCAAATAATTTTGAGCCTAAAAATCCTTTGTTTATGAAAACCGTGAACCCGACCAAATTACAACCCTTAAAAGTCCTAATTGAAGTAGGGTTTATTTTGAAAGCGCACTCCAATTAGATAGCGTTTAGCTGACTCCCAATGAAGCATAACACGTTTCTATGTTGGTATTGTATGCCCGTTTTACATTTCATTCACAAGAGGTGGCCACCTCATTGCATAAAAAGTTTTTAAACTTCAAGACTAGCATAGGCTTTGCATTAGAATTATCATTCTTATAATCAACATTATTTTGCATACAAAACATTTGCTTAAACATCAAGGAAGTCTTATGATGAGAATCCATGAAGAGCTTGATCATGTCAAAGTAAAAGAGACTTGAGAACTCCGTAAAAAAATCATTTCAGAGACTAATTATCAAAGTGAGTTGTGTGAAGGCTCCATTGAGCATGTGCAGTTTGATGCCTTTGTTGATTGATTGTCAACGGGAACGGTGCCTGAAGACTCCGTTGATCCTGATCAGTTTGATACTGTCCTTGATTGGCTACCCTGAGGGGAAAGGGTTGAATGCTCCATTAAGCAAATCAGTTGATACCTTCTTTAATTAACTACCCCGAGGGGAGAAGTCTGAATACTCTGTTGAGTAAATGCATTTTGATTAAGTACCCTGAGGGGAAAAGTTTGAACACTCCGTTGAGCATGGTGAAGTTGCTTCCATAGTTTGTTTGACTTCAAAATAAGTAAACTTGAGGATTCTGGTAAGATGTACATAATTAGGGACAGTCACGACGAGGAATCTCTCTCTCGTGAGTTCAGCCTACCTGGGGCAAGCAAATCAAGGTTTGACATCTCAAATTCGACCAATCAGGGTTAATCAAGTCGATGAATCTCTCTCTGGATTTCATTCAATCTGGAGTAGTGACGTCGATGAATCTCTCAAACTCACTCAATCTGACAAATCTCTTCAAGGATCCATGGATCAAGAGAAAGAATATTTCAAACGCTTGAATATGTTGGGGCATAATTATCTCAAGTAATTGTGGTGTAAGGATCCTTTCGAGGAAAATGTCTTCATAAACCAAATCTCTTCGTAAGTAAGGCAGCCTAGGGCACAATCTTTTAGGAACCATCATTCACTTGTAAAGTGCAGTTGACCATCACGGAGTTGATAAGTATCATAATGCTTTTCCCCAACAATTTACTCTCTCCCCAAGCATAGGAGTTTATTTCTCCTGGAAAAGTCAATCCCCGAGCATAGGAGTTTATTTCTCGTGAGAATTCACTCTCTCCCCAAGCATAGGAGTTTATTTCTCATGAGAGTTGATTCCATTCCTCAAGCATAGGAGTTTATTTCTCCTGGAAAAGTCACTCCCCGAGCATAGGAGTTTATTTCTCCTGAGAATTCATTCTCTCCCCAAGTATAGGAGTTTATTTCTCCTTGGAGTTGTTCCGCTCATCCCATAAAGAATTCCTTATCCGGATTTCTCATCCCCAACTTGGTGAATCGAGGGAATCTCCTCATGTCAAAAATCCTCCAAGCAATGGCACATGGTGAGAAGTCAGAAGCTATTCCTCAAGTCAAAGAATAAGTATATCTTGCAAGTTAAAGTCCAATGTCTATTGGCATATCCATAGAGTTCACAACACTAAGGGGATTCTCCCTGGTGTTTACTTCTCCCGAGGTCAGAGACGAAGCTGAATCGACAAGTCAGTGGGATATTCTCTAAGGGGCCCTCGTTATCTCTACATATAGTAATCATTGCATTCACATTGCATCTACAAAAATGCGTAGCATTTCCATGAATATGGAGCATTACGCCATGGAAAAATTCAAACATGCATCAATACATAAGCCAAGTTTGTGTGTGCTTCAAAGGCACAAGGTAATACATCCCCAGAAGAAGTTTCACTCCAATATGGATTGTATACAAAGTCTTTCTTCATCAAAATCATTGTTTCATTGGTCATTTCCGGTATGCTGGGTTCAACCATTTGGATAACCCATGCTTTGCGTGAGTCTGGTCAGTACTAGTCTTCTTGCAATAAAGTCCAATGATTATTGGCATACCTTTTCAGATCTAGAGTCACGCTACGGTTGTGTCTCTCTTTTTCAAAGTCTAACTAAGGTTAGCAGTTTCGTGGAGTCATCTACAGATGGTTTCTTCCTTGTCGAGCCACGCTACGGTTGTGTCTCTTTTTCAAAGTCTAACTAAGGTTGGCAATTTGGTGGAGTCGTCTACGGATGGTTTCTTCCTTATGGAGCCACGCTACGGTTGTGTCTTCTTTTTCAAAGTCTAACTAAGGTTAGCAATCTGGTAGATTCCTCTACGGATGGTTTCTTCCTTGTCGAGCCACGCTACGGTTGTGTCTCTTTTTCAAAGTCTAACTAAGGTTAGCAATCTTTTTCAAAGTCTAACTAAGGTTAGCAATTTGGTAGAGTCGTCTACGGATGGTTTCTTCCTTGTGGAGCCACGCTACGGTTGTGTCTTCTTTTTCAAAGTCTAACTAAGGTTAGCAATTTGGTGGAGTCGTCTACGGATGATTTCTTCCTAGTGGAGCCACGCTACGGTTGTGTCTTCTTTTTCAAAGTCTAACTAAGGTTAGCAATTTGGTGGATTTGTCTACGGATGGTTTCTTCCTTGTGGAGCCACGCTACGGTTGTGTCTTCTTTTTCAAAGTCTAACTAAGGTTAGCAATCTGGTAGATTCCTCTACGGATGGTTTCTTCCTTGTGGAGTCACTCTACGGTTGTGTCTCTTTTTCAAAGTCTAACTAAGGTTATCAATCTGGTAGATTCCTCTACGGATGGTTTCATCCTTTATCGAGTCACCCTTCGGCTGTGTCTCTTTTTTGAAGTCTAACTAAGGTTAGCAATTTGGTAAGATTCCCCTTCGGCTGGTTTCTTCCTTTTGGAGTCGTCCTTCGGCCACGTCTCTTTGTTCAAGTCTAAATGAGGTTAGCAAAATAGGATCGGATTCCCCTTCAGTTGGTTTCATTCTTTATCGTGTCACCCTTCGGCTGTGTCTCTTTTTGAAGTCTAACTGAAGTTAGGAATTTGGTTAAGATTCCCCTTCGGCTGGTTTCTTCTTTGTTCAAGTCTAACTGAGGTTAGCAATTTGTTTAAGATCCACCTTCGGCTGGTATCCTTTGTTAATACTCAACACTCTTTGTTGTACCATAGAATGCAAATTTTGATGGTACATTCGGGGTATTCAATCCACTCGCACCTTAGATGACTGAAACCCAAGATGTTTGTACATTCAGGTCCGAGAAGATTGAATAAGGGCAGCTGTTGCACCCCAAAATTTGCCCATTTATTTATTCCCCAATTGGCCCTCACATCACATTCATGTGCATACCTCATCTAGGCCATCCATCCATTAAATTCATTCATATCATGGTTACTATTCAGAAATTGATAAGGAAAAGAGCTTCTGCTGAAAAAAATCTTGATCAAAAAAAGAGAAGATTTGAAGTCTGATTGTAAGGCATCATTCCCATTAAAGTCCTCCTAAAATCAGGGTTTCATCATCTTCAAGTCCAAGCTCTAATTAAAAGATACAATCCTCAGGTTCATCAGGATTTCCAAGTTAGGGTTTTGACCAAAGTCAACCTTATTGACTTTTTGGTCAAAATTTAATTAGAAGACGATTTTGAGTGTGAAATGTGTTTACCTTGAAGGATTATTCACTGGAGCTTCTTTGGTTGAAAATTGATTGAGAATTAGATCGGAAACTGATTAATCGGAAAATTCATCTAAAATCAGAAAAAATCAAGAAAAAGTTGACTTTTTGGTCAAGGCCAATGTCAACTGTCAAATATTGACTTTTGGTGGAAAATTGGTCAAATAAAATCACTTTTTACTAAAGGTTACCATTTTGAGAAAGTTGGTTAAAATGGAAAATTTCTAAAAATGGCAAGTTCTAATACTTAGAAAAATATTTGAGGGTTCTAAATATGGTTGATCAGTTGAATTTGAGTCCCTTTTACACGAGCTTCCAGGCATTATTTTAAGACGAGCTCAACATAAAGATTGTTCATCTCATATTCCTCTACAACTTTGTAGTTGGAAGGATTTTCATCTGAATCCTGGATTAAGAGATATGAAGCTAAGAAGTTGGAAGAATGTCATATTTTCAGGCCAAGTTGGTGGGCATTCTTCCAGGGCACACGCGAGACGTTTTGTTGAGCATGTGGTGGGCCAATTTCAAGGCTCATTTTAGGACATTGCAGGAACACTGAAAGTTCGAACTTGGTACCTATCTCATCCTCTTCATAATCTCTATCTAACAAGACAAGGATCAGAGAATTTGGTTAAGCATTGAACAAATTAGAAGAGCCCCAAGTCATGCCCTGACCGAGTTACATTTTGACAAGGATATGGTTATGGATTTGAAGAACGCGCGCGGCATTTCTACAAATAGGTGGTGGGAAAATTTCAAATCCAATTTTTAGGAGCTAAAGGCGTTTTTTATATCTCACTCCACTTGCATCACGTTCTCCCCCATGCCCACTATCTAATGGTCTCATAATCTTGGGATTCAAATGCCTGTAGAGAAAGGTATAGAGCTTCAAACTCATGCGCTCGGGTTTGGTATTGTGACGGGCCTCAGACAGACCTCGTGCACGCGCGCCTTCAGTTGTGACACAAGGAGGTTGTGGTCGTTTTAGTCACACTTGCAGCCACTATATCATGAACTCTCCAACACCAATACTCATCCATCCAATGCCTTCTTTACACTGGGTACAAGTTTGAGTTGAATGGTGGTCTATGATCAGAGATATACATATATGAAGCAGGCACCATGAGTGTTATTTCTTGGCGAGATCTCTCAAAATTCTGCAGCATAAATTGCATAGGGGAAAACACCAATGTATTACTCCAATTGCCCATGCAGTATTCTAAAGCATGGAAGGAAAGAGAGAGTTCACCCAAAAAGCAAGTGCTTGCTTATTAAGTTTGAGAGGATAATTATCCACTACCCAACGCTCCACCATAAGCCCATGAACCTCACTATATAAGCAAAGCTCTCACTTTTTTTTTCTAGACACGATCCATTTTTCTCAATTTTCACTATCTCACCATTCCCTTCTCTCTCACTTCTCTCTCTCTCTCCATTCACCTTCCAAAAGTTTGTTACATCTCTAACAAACTTCTCAACAATCACACTCCATTGATCTTCATCACCACTACCATAAAGCTCTCATCACTATCTCATCTTGAACAACAACCTCACTGCGAGCTCTCTCCCATCATCCTCATTGGTTCATCATCATCATGTATAGTTTCATCACCACGTTGCGAGTAAAGCTCTAAGCTCAAGATCTCCATGATATTTCTGAGTTTCTTTCTCAGAAATCGGCCGAAGTTGTTGATATTAGCAAGCACGCATCACTGCCATCTCCTTCAAGAAAGCGTGGAGTTTCTCAGCAATTTTCGATTCATGAACGTGAACAAGTAAGTCACTGAAACTTCTCAGCATGTTTAGAACTGTATGACTAGGTTCATGTGCATCTGGCGCGCTCCTCACACCAAGGAGGCTGGAGCATTAGGCTCACATGTTTTCGATGTTACCTGTTGCATTGATTGTGTTTTTAATTTAGATTCAGTTTGCGTGTGATACTTGTTGTTTGAATGGCTGAATCATCTTTTTGAACTCTGTGAATGAATAGAAATCGATTGATATGCTTAGTTTGGTCTTTGGTGAGTTTGCTATGAAGCTAGGGTTTAGGTTTCGCTTTCGGTTAGCAAGAATTAAGCATTAAGAGTGAAAACTAATAAGAGATTCATGATCTACGCAAGAATTCGAGTAGAAAGGTATCAACTTTTTATGGTTCTAGAAATTTTTGTTTGACTCCGCCGCCTGTGTGATTTGAGAAGACGACCGGAGCGGAGCTCCGGCGTCTGAGCTTTATTTTATATAATTTTATTCTGCTAGCTAGGTGGCGCGTTCCTACTTGTGCTTCATTTCAGTTTTTGTTTAATTCAAATGATTAGCAGGCGTGGTGTTGTGTTCTGATTGGCTGAAGCGTGCTTTTGTCCTTATGTGACTTAACTTTTCTATGCCCTATTGATACTGTTAGTTAAATAGTCATGTGTTAGAACAAGATTTGTTCTGATCAATATTCTTAGTTTTGATGATAACAAGGATATGAATTTTGTGTGAGATAATGTGGTACTCTAATACATTGCAATTTCCATTTCAGGAAATATATATAAAGAGTATGCACAAATCAGCGCTCAGAAGCTTTGTCTCAGAAGGTTCAGCATGCAACATCAGAACATGGTCTGGCAAGACATCAGAAGATGGTCAAGGCAGAATCAGAACATGGGTCTATGGAAGCATCAGAAGAACTTGAGATCAGAAGCAGAAGCACTGAAGTTCTCATGGTATCACGCTCAGAAGCACTTCAAGGTCGGAAGACAAGAAGATGCTATGCACCAAGCTGTTTGACTCTGATGATATTCAAATGTTGTATACACAAACATCAGATCAGAAGAAAGTACAGGTGGCAGGCTACGCTGACTGACAAAAGGAACATTGGAAGCTATTAAAGGCAACGTCAGTAGACACAGCGTGAACAAGGCTCGAGGTAGTTGACAAAAGCGTGAAACATTAAATGCAATGCTGTACGGAATACACAAAGCATTAAATGCTCCCAACGGTCATCTTCTCAAGTGCCTATAAATATGAAGTTCTGATGGGAAGCAAGGTTGACGATTTGCTAACAATTAACTTGCTGAAACGCTGCTCAAACTCAAAGCTCAGAAACTTCATCTTCATCAAAGCTCACTACATTGCTGTTGTAATATATTAGTGAGATTAAGCTTAAACGTTAAGAGAAATATCACTGTTGTGATTATAGCTTTTCAGAAGCATTGTAAAACTCTTATTTGATTACATTAAATTGTAAGTAACTAGAGTGATCAAGTGTTGATCAGGATACTCTAGGAAGTCTTAGCTTGTGTCTAAGCAGTTGTAATTAGAGTGATCACGTGGTGGTCAGGATACTCTAAGAAAGTCTTAGCTTGTGTCTAAGCATTTGTTCCTGGAGTGATCAGGTTGTGATCAGGATAATCTAGAAGACTTAGTCGCGGACTAAGTGGAAAACCATTGTAATCTATTGCGATTAGTGGATTAAATCCTCAGGTGAGGTAAATCACTCCGTGGGGGTGGACTGGAGTAGTTTAGTTAACAACGAACCAGGATAAAAATAACTGTGCAAATTGTTTTTATCGTTTAAGTTTTTAGACTACACTTATTCAAACCCCCCCCCCTTTCTAAGTGTTTTTATATCCTTCAATTGGCATCAGAGCCTGGTTCTAAGGTGCAAGCACTTAACCGTGTTTAGAAAAGATTCAGGAAGAGAAAAACGCTTCAATAAAAGATGGCTGGTGAAATTTCAACAAATACATCTGCATCTACATCTGGCTCTGCTGAGCAATACAACGGTAACAATGATTATACTAGACCACCAGTATTTGATGGTGAAAACTTTGAATACTTGAAAGATAAACTGGAAAGTTACTTTCTTGGTCTAGATGCTGATCCATGGGATCTTCTGTTGGATGGTTACAAACATCCTGTTAAAACTACTGGTGTAAGGCTCACAAGAAGCGAAATGACTAATGATCAAAAAAAAGAATTCAAAAATCATCACAAATGCAGGACTGTTTTGTTGAATGCTATCTCTCATGCTGAGTATGAGAAAATATCTAACAGGGAAACTGCCCATGATATATATGAGTCATTGAAAATGACCCATGAGGGAAATGCTCAAGTCAAGGAGACTAAAGCTCTTGCTCTAATCCAGAAATATGAAGCCTTCAAGATGGAGGATAATGAAGATATTGAGAAGATGTTCTCAAGATTTCAAACTCTAACTGCTGGATTGAGAGTTCTGGATAAAGGCTACACCAAGGCTGATCATGTAAAGAAGATTATCAGAAGCTTACCCAGAAGATGGGGTCCAATGGTGACTGCATTCAAGATTGCCAAGAATCTGAATGAAGTTTCTTTGGAAGAGCTTATCAGTGCCTTGAGAAGTCATGAAATAGAGCTGGACGCAAACGAGCCTCAGAAGAAAGGTAAGTCTATTGCATTAAAATCTAATGTTAAAAAATGCACTAACGCTTTTCAGGCTAGAGAAGAAGATCTTGAAGAATCAGAATCTGAAGAAGAAGATGAACTGTCCATGATCTCCAGAAGGGTAAACCAACTCTGGAAGAGCAAGCAAAGGAAGTTCAGAGGCTTCAGAAGCTCAAAGAGATTTGAACGAGGAGAATCTTCTGGTGACAGAAGATCTGACAAGAAGAAGGCTGTCTGCTATGAGTGCAATGAGCCTGGACATTACAAGAACGAGTGTTCAAAACTTCAAAAGGAGAATCCCAAGAAGAAGCTTCATAAGAAGAAAGGTCTTATGGCAACATGGCATGATTCTGAATCAGAATCAGAATCAGACTCTGAAGAAGAGCAGGCCAACTTCACGCTGATGGCTACAGAAGATGATGGATCAGAATCTACATCAGAATCAGATTCTGAAGAGGTATTTTCTGAACTATCTAGAGAAGAGATAGTTTCCAGTTTAACAGAACTTCTGGAACTCAAGGCTCATCTTAGTATCAAATACAAAAAGCTGAAGAAGCAGTTTGAATTTGAAACTAAGAAGCTGGAAGTGGAAAATTCTGAACTGAAGGAAAAAGTTTTAAATCTATCCAAAGATAGTGGATCTCCTTCTGAAATAGAAAAATCCATTCCTAGCATGAATCATATTCTGAAAGAATATGACTCGAGCTTCAGAAAGTTCTTATCTAGAAGTATTGGCAGAAGTCATCTTGCTTCTATGATATATGGTGTTTCTAGAAACAGAAGGTTTGGTTTTGGCTATGAGGGTGATACCTCACATAAATTTGAACCTATTGATGATCTGAAGATCACATACAAGCCATTGTATGATCAGTTCAAATATGGTCATGCACATGATATTAGACTCACTTCACATGCACAGAAGTTTAACACTGTTCACACCAAGAAGCTTGTGACACATCCTAAGAAATATCATGCTGACAAACCTAAAGAATATCATGCTTTTCCTCCTGTTAAATATTTTGCTAAACCCAAGTTCAATCAGAACTTGAGGAGAACTACCAAGAAAGGTCCCAAGAAATTGTGGGTACCTAAGGAGAAGATAATTTCTGTTGCAGATATCCTTGGCGGCAAAGAGGACAAAAAGCAAAATGTCATGGTACCTGGACTCTGGGTGCTCGCGACACATGATGGGAAGAAGGTCTACATTCCAAGACCTGGTGCTTAAACCAGGTGGAGAAGTCAAGTTTGGAGGAGATCAGAAGGGCAAAATCATTGGCTCTGGAACCATAAGTCTTGGTAACTCTCCTTCCATAACTAATGTACTTCTTGTTGAAGGATTAACGCATAACTTATTGTCCATAATTCAATTAAGTGACAATGGTTATGACATAATCTTTAATCAAAAGTCTTGCAAGGCTGTAAGTCAGAAGGATGGCTCAATCCTATTTACAGGCAAGAGAAAGAACAACATTTATAAGATTGATCTTTCTGATCTTGAGAAGCAGAAGGTAACTTGTCTTATGTCTGTTTCTGAGGAGCAATGGGTCTGGCACAGAAGATTAGGACATGCTAGTTTGAGAAAGATTTCTCAGATTAACAAACTAAATCTGGTCAGAGGACTCCCAAATCTGAAATACAAATCAGATGCTCTTTGTGAAGCATGCTAGAAGGGCAAGTTCTCCAGACCTGCATTCAAGTCTAAGAATGTTGTTTCTTCCTCAAGGCCGTTAGAACTCTTTTAGCCCAGTCAAAACAGCATCTGTCAGAGGGAAGAAATATGGATTAGTCATCGTTGATGATTATAGCCGCTGGACATGGGTAAAGTTCTTGAAACACAAGGATGAGTCTCATTCAGTGTTCTTTGAATTCTGCACTCAAATCCAATCTGAGAAGGAGTGCAAAATCATAAAGGTCAGAAGTGATCATGGTGGTGAATTTGAGAACAAATTCTTTGAGGAGTTCTTCAAAGAATATGGTATTGCCCATGATTTCTCTTGTCCGAGAACTCCACAGCAAAATGGAGTTGTAGAACGAAAGAATAGGACTCTACAAGAAATGGCCAGAACCATGATCAATGAAACCAATATGGCTAAGCATTTCTGGGCAGAAGCAATAAACACTGCGTGTTATATTCAGAATAGAATCTCTATAAGACCTATTCTAAATAAGACTCCTTATGAATTGTGGAAGAACAGAAAGCCCAACATTTCATATTTCCATCCTTTTGGATGTGTATGTTTTATTCTGAATACTAAAGATTATCTTGGTAAGTTTGATTCTAAAGCACAAAAGTGTTTCCTTCTTGGATATTCTGAACGCTCTAAAGACTACAGAGTATACAATACTGAAACATTGATTGTAGAAGAATCAATCAATATCAGGTTTGATGATAAGCTTGGTCTTGAAAAACCAAGGCAGTTTGAGAATTTTGCAGATTTTGATATTGATGTATCAGAAGCAGTAGAACCTAGAAGCAAAGCTGCAGAAGCTGACAGTCTCAGAAGAAATGGATCAGAAGATCAAGTTGCTGCATCTTTAGAGAATCTCAGGATTTCTGAAGAACCAACAGTCAGAAGATCACCTAGACTTGCCTCAGCTCATTCAGAAGATGTGATCCTTGGGAAGAAAGATGATCCCATCAGAACAAGGGCATTCCTTAAGAACAATGCAGAATGTCAATTAGGTCTTATTTCTTTGATCGAGCCAACTTCTGTTGATAAAGCTCTAGAAGATCCAGACTGGATAATTGCCATGCAAGAAGAACTTAATCAGTTTACAAGGAATGATGTATGGGACTTGGTTCCTAGACCAAAAGGATTTAACATCATCGGCACTAAATGGGTGTTCAGAAACAAGCTAAGCGAGAAGGGAGAAGTGGTAAGAAACAAAGCCAGACTGGTGGCTCAGGGTTATAGTCAGCAAGAAGAGACTGATTATACAGAAACCTTTGCACCAGTGGCCAGGTTAGAATCTATTTGTCTATTAATTTCTTTTGCCACTCAATACAACATCACTCTTTATCAGATTGATGTTAAGAGTGCCTTCTTAAATGGTTACATAGATGAAGAAGTTTATGTCCATCAACCTCCTGGTTTTGAAGACTCCATGTCCCCAAATCATGTTTTTAAATTAAAGAAATCATTATACGGATTTGAAACAAGCTCCTAGAGCTTGGTATGAACGTTTGAGTTCTTTCCTTCTGGAAAATGGTTTCACTAGAGGAAAAGTGGACACTACTCTCTTCTGTAAAACATTTAAAAAGGATATTTCAATTTGTCAAATATATGTTGATGATATTATCTTTAGAACATCTAATGCTACACTTGGAAAGGAGTTTGCTGAGTCTATGCAGGCTGAATTTGAAATGAGCATGATGGGAGAACTCAAGTATTTCCTAGGGATTCAATTCAACCAAACTTCTGATGGAACCTATGTTCATCAAACGAAGTATGTGAAAGAACTTCTGAAAAAGTTTAATCTTTCTGAAAGCAAAGAAGCCAAAACTCCTATGCATCCAACATGTGTTCTAGGTAAGTAAGAAGGTAGATCAGAAGTTGTACAGAGGTATGATTGGATCTCTTCTATACCTAACTGCTTCTAGACCTGACATTCTCTTCAGTGTTTGTTTGTGTGCTAGATTCCAATCAGATCCGAGAGAATCTCATTTAACTGCGGTTAAGAGAATTCTGAGGTATCTGAAAGGTACTACTAATGTTGGTTTAGTTTACAGAAGATCCAAAGATTACAACTGAGTAGGATTCTGTGATGCTGACTATGCTGGAGATAGAATAGAAAGGGAGAGTACTTCTGGAAGTTGTCAATTTCTTGGAAGTCACCTGATCTCATGGTACAGCAAGAAGCAAGCTACTATTGCCCTCTCAACAACAGAAGCAGAATATGTTGCTGCTGCTGGCTGTAGCACACAAATGCTCTGGATGAGAAGTCAGCTAGAAGAATATCAGATATATGAGAGTAACATTCCTATTTTCTGTGATAATACTTCTGCTATATGTTTATCTAAGAATCCTATCTTACATTCAAAAGCTAAACATATTGAGATTAAACATCATTTCATAAGGGACTATGTTCAGAAGGGTGTTATATCTTTAAACTTTGTGGATACAGACCATCAATGGGTTGATATCTTTACAAAACCCCTTGCTGAAGATAGGTTTAAGTTCATTCTGAAGAATATCAGTATGGATTTATGCCCAGAATGAGAAGATGAGAAGATCTTATGTATGAGTATCTTCTGAAATGAGATTGGATTAGTCTTTTATAAGAAGTTCTGATTGTAATCAATTAGAAGTAGTGATTCTGTTATTACTAACGTTTCATTGTCTAAGTTGACTCAGAATCTCTTTAAAAGTAAAACAGCTGTAACTGGCTATCCAGATGGTAAACACGTGTTCACTATTTCTGGACAAGCGTGCGTGCAGTTGAGGGGACGCCTACTTAGGTAACTGTGCTAATCACTTCTTTTGTCATTATTATCTCTCCTCACGTCATGTACATTAAATGCCATTCATCATTTCAGTTTCTTTTTATACTCTTCAAACGTTTCTTTTCCCTCTTATATTTCTCTCTCTTGCATTCAGTTTCCTTTTCGCTCTCTCTCTCTTTGCATTCATATCATAAACCCTAGAAGTTTTCACTATCTGCAACTTCATCATTAATCCCTCGTCAAGTTCTGCAAATCAAGAAACTGATCGTAAACAAAAGAGAAAGGCAACTGCTGAACCAGAAATCAAACCAAAAAGAGTAAGGATCGCCTATGACCCTCTCAAAGTGAACCCGTTTGAAGCTATGTTGTCTGGAAACTATTCTAGACGTGTGTATCAACCCCTTGATGGTATCCCTCAATCACCTCCCTCTTCACAGACTTCCACCACCTCTTCCTCTTCTTTCATCTCTCTGGAACCACCTTCTTCACCATCTGTTATCTCCTCTCCTTCAACCAATCCCTCAGATATATCCTCATCTCTCTCACACCCTTTTCCCACCAGAACACCTAACCCCTACAGTTTTGTGTTTCCCGACTCCAGGTTCACTATCAACCCTCCAACACCTACCACTCAATCATTTCTAGAGCTTTTACATTCTGATGTAAATAGCTGGTTGGAAATTCTGGGCGCTGCTCACCTTAACCATCTGGATGAGTATCCTACTTGCAACCTCTGGGATGCATTTCATCAGGATTTTCTGGTTAGGGCTACGGACGTCCAAAGAAGGATCATGACAGACGCACCTGGTGCTCGTGATCGTCTCTTGGAAGTTGGTGAAAGCAGCTATCACCATCTCATCAGGAACAAAAGAGTTCTTGAAGAGAGGATACCTGCAGATGAGATGGTAGAAGAAAATCCCTGCAGAGATATCATGGTATGGAGACCAAGGTATCTTGTGCTGACTGGAGATTTTCAATGGTTATTTGATTGGTTCAGAATGAACCCTTCTGAAAGTGCTCCTCACATGGTCTTGTAGCAACCTGCCTAAAAATTTAGCTTTTAGAAAGTCGCCACCTATTCTGAAGGGCGAATAGGAAACCCTACGCAGATGCGAGATTCAGGGTAAGATACTATATTCAGGTCGAGGGAAGGTGTTAGGCACCCTCAACCCTTTCCTATTGGCTTTGAATCTAAGGACAAAGGTTTATGGCTAAAATTGAGGTTTATAGCTAAGGAAGTGAATAGGGGAAAAATTGAGATTTTAGGGAAGGGGACTCGCCTTGTTGCCAAGTGCCTACGTATCTCCTTAGGGAGAATCAGAGTCAACGTAGTTCGGGGAAAGGGTTGTACGCCTTAGAATTGATTATAGAGATTGTGTGAAGTTGTTTTGAAATTGTTTTGAGTTTGATTTGAAAATCGCAGTTGAATTTGATTTAAAAGGGCATTTTGAGTTGCCCAGGATAAAAATCCTGTAGTATTGTGGTTTAGTGTATTTTAGATGTTTCGGGCGTACAACCCTGATTTGGCACAATTAACCGCAATGATCAATAGGTTTGATCACCATAGTTAAAGGATTGGGGTTTTGCACCATTACCAATTCAAATCGATTGATTCGATTATCACTAATAATGAATTAACGTATTTTATTATTTTTTATGCATTTATTTTGTATTGTTACCCCTCATAATCGATTAATACGATTACAAATAATAACAAATTGATAAGGTATGCTAATCATCATAACCAATAAGATGGTTAAAACCATTTAGCAAAATAAATTTATTTGAATTTTAATTTATAGGATTTGATTAATTAAATTAATCGATTACTAACCATCGCGACCAATAGATTTAGTCGGAACGAATAACAAATTAAATCCTAATATCTTTGATACTTTGGGCAAATGGGATCGGGCAAACCCTAATAGTATAAACCTTTTATGGGTTTTATTGTGATTTTATAATAATTAAAATTAATTAAATCAATTAATTCGAATAATCGAAATAATCGAATAATCGGGAAAATTCCTAAAACCTAACATAACCCTAATTTTACTATTTAACCCTAATTAGCAAAATTAAATTAGATGCATATTAATATATATAATTGAACCATTTGTATAAATAATATATTTAATAATATAGAGAAACCTGGGTGGGATCCCATGCAATGCGCCTGCAAGGCTCCATGGTATGTCTTCGCCTTTGTGAGTGTTAGATTTGATCTGGGTAGGATCCAGTGGCTGATGCGCGAGGACTTATGGTAAGTACGCGTGGAGGCAAAGCACAGGATCTAAGAACAAATAAACACAAAAAAACTTGTTCACACCTGGGATCGAACCCAGGTCATACAACTTATTTTCTCTCACGCTTAGCCAACTGCGCTGCATACAGTTGATGTTAAATTATCAGTTCCAAACAATCATATATGAAAACACATGAACAAACTCAGAAAAAAAAATGACGTGTGCGGACTGTTCTTCTTCTTCTTCGTGATTCTTCAGAAAAAACGCAGGGTCTCTTTAAGCTATGGCTTTCGCGGGCTTGCTATCGAGGAGGGTTTGAAGGCGGCGTGGATGTGTTCGCGGCGGCTGCGTGATTACCGGTGGTGTGGATCTGATCGCTAGCAGCTTCACGCGGTGGTGGCGGCGCGTGATCAGTGAGCGACGCGGTTCAGGCGGAGGCAGATTCGGAGGGGCTGAGCGGCGTTGGGTTGTTCGGAGTGTTGTTGGGCTGAATCAATGAAGACTTTCGTGTAGGAAGCAGCGTACGGTGGTTGATGGGAGATCCGGCGCCGAGTTTGATGATCGATTGGCAGCGGATGTTGTTGTTTCAGCCGGTGCTTTGTGGAGAAAAGTCCTCTTGCCTCTTTTAATTTTCCCACCTATAAAACACAAAAAGAAAATGTTGTTCTGAAAAAAAAATGTGGTTAGTGTTGATCTTGTGAGATTAGTGTTAATAAAGTAAAACAAATTCTACAGGTTGAATGATTTAGCCTTGTATGAATTGAAAAAAAACTTTGGTTTTTCTTTGTATTGAAATTGTATTGAAGTTGGTATATGATTTTTACAGGAAGATTAGTATTTTGTTGAAAACAAATCCACACGTGAAACAAAATTGGAAGATGGTTTAGGAGAATGGTGTATGTACGTGATGCCGGTTAGAGGTTAGGATTGTTAGTGAGTGTACGTAGAGGAATAGCCCCCCTGGTGAATGCAGTTGGCCTCCCTTATAATGTACAAATTAGGTTTTTTTTCTTTCCAATGGGCCTAATGCCAAATTAACTTAATAACCCAAAATTGATACAATTATAATATTAACCTGAATAAAAACTAATTACCATAATCCTAACAATAATAATAATCGTAATAATATTTATTTCAAATGCTTAATAATAATACTAAATCCTATTATTAATAAATAATAACGGTTTTAGTAAAATTATAACAATAAAATAAAATTTTATTAATTATTGTAAAAGAAATCAAACCTTCTAAGGATAAATTGGGCTAACTGATTGGGCCCAGATACCTGTTGATTACACCCCTGTTTTAACTCAAAGCGGTTTATAAGAGAATGAGTTCGACAATAGAGATGTTAAACCCCACGACTCTTATTTTAATACCCCTGATGAATTAGTAGCCGTAGATTTCCTTGGGCAAATTTTGGGGTATGACAGGTCTCTCTAGAAGTGGTTTATCCTGCTGAAGTTGCTGGTCCTACTCCTCCAACAAACCTAGCAGCTATTCTTCAGGCGTTGGAAGTTGGAGCTTCTGTGTTGCCTGAACCAGAATATGCTGAGGCTGCTCCTGAGTCAGACTCAGATGTTGAGATGGAAGGTACAGAAGCTGAAGACTTCCCAGAAGATCGTCCTGCTGAGATTGATGTCCCTGTTGGCAAAAATTCTGGTGCTTCTTCTTCTGGTGTACCCTCAGCTCTGATGGAAGCTCTACATCAGAATCAAGCTATGCTGGCTTCTCGTTTGGACGCGCAAGAAGCAGCCAATGCTGAGTTTCGCTCCTTCATGGCAAGGCAAACTGCAAGCACTGACGGGGTTCATGACATTCTGGCGTAGATTTTGTCTAAGATAGGGTCTTAGTCTTTGGTCTTTGTAGTTTTCTTTCCTTGTTGCATCTGTTATTCTGCATACATCTTTTGTAATCCTGCTTGTTTAATCAATGAAAAGTTTAATTCTGTTTCTTTCCTTTGTCGTTTTCTACATCTGAATCTTTTACATTCTTTTTGATGTTATGACAAAAAGGGGGAGAAAATATATGATAAATGATCTGATTAAATATTATCAATTACCGGGTAAAAAGGCCTCACATTACTAACAGAACTTGCAAAGTTCTATGCTTTAAGTTGTGTTGTTGCAGGAATTGAAGATTCAAGATCAACATGAGAAGCAACAAGATGAATCAAGTTCTTGGATTCTTGAAGCAAACTTAGTGCTATGAAGCTTCAGAATCAGAATCAGAAGCAAGAAGGAAGAATGTTCAGATATTCTGATGATAGAATATGATCTGAAACATTATGTCTATTTGTTCTGATACATTCTATATGGCTTATATGGCTCTGATACATATTATGTGTTCTGAAACATATTTTATGTTCTGATTCATTCATGCTGACTTTTGTCGTTTAGTTTTGTTATGTAACATTTCAGGATGTAGAGATGCTCTGATGAAGCTCTGGTACATTCAACAATGTTCTGATACATTGTAGCATGAAGTGATGAAAGAAGAAATTCAAGCTCTGAAGCTGTCCCAATGGAAGCAGGAATCAGAAGCTGTGAATGTTCTGATGATCAAAGAAATTCAAGTTCTGAAGCTGTCCGATGGAAGCAGGAATCAGAAGCTGTGAATGTTCTGAAGATCAAAGAAATTCAAGTTCTGAAGTTGTTCAATGGAAGCAGGAATCAGAAGCTGTGAATGTTTTGAAGATCAAAGAAATTCAAGTTCTGAAGCTGTCCGATGGAAGCAGAAATCAGAAGCTGTGAATGTTCTGAAGCTGTCCTATGGAAGCAGAAATCAAAAGTCATGAATGCTCTGAAGATCAAGCACTGTGAACGTCTCTACTGAAATACTCAGGGAAGTCTTTTATTTATAAAATTCTTCTAGTATTAATTTCAGGGGGAGATTATACATCTCAGGGGGAGATTGTCAATCTAAGGGGGAGATTAGCCGTCTTCTCTTTCTGATTGCAAATTCATATCATTTATATATGTTTTTGTCATCATCAAAAAGGGGGAGATTGTTAGAACAAGATTTGTTCTGATCAATATTCTTAGTTTTGATGATAACAAGGATATGAATTTTGTGTGAGATAATGTGGTACTCTAATACATTGCAATTTCCATTTCAGGAAATATATATAAAGAGTATGCACAAATCAGCGCTCAGAAGCTTTGTCTCAGAAGGTTCAGCATGCAACATCAGAACATGGTCTGGCAAGACATCAGAAAATGGTCAAGGCAGAATCAGAACATGGGTCTATGGAAGCATCAGAAGAACTTGAGATCAGAAGCAGAAGCACTGAAGTTCTCATGGTATCACACTCAGAAGCACTTCAAGGTCAGAAGACAAGAAGATGTTATGCCCCAAGCTGTTTGACTCTGATGATATTCAAATGTTGTATACACAAACATCAGATCAGAAGAAAGTACAGGTGGCAGGCTACGCTGACTGACAAAAGGAACGTTGGAAGCTATTAAAGGCAACGTCAGTAGACACAGCGTGAACAAGGCTCGAGGTAGTTGACAAAAGCGTGAAACATTAAATGCAATGCTGTACGGAATACGCAAAGCATTAAATGCTCCCAACGCTCATCTTCTCAAGTGCCTATAAATATGAAGTTCTGATGAGAAGCAAGGTTGACGATTTGCTAACAATTAACTTGCTGAAACGCTGCTCAAACTCAAGGCTCAGAAACTTCATCTTCATCAAGGCTCACTACATTGCTGTTGTAATATATTAGTGAGATTAAGCTTAAACGTTAAGAGAAATATCACTGTTGTGATTATAGCTTTTCAGAAGCATTGTAAAACTCTTATTTGATTACATTAATTTGTAAGTAACTAGAGTGATCAAGTGTTGATCAGGATACTCTAGGAAGTCTTAGCTTGTGTCTAAGCAATTGTAATTAGAGTGATCACGTGGTGGTCAGGATACTCTAAGAAAGTCTTAGCTTGTGTCTAAGCATTTGTTCCTGGAGTGATCAGGTTGTGATCAGGATACTCTAGAAGACTTAGTCGCTGACTAAGTGGAAAACCATTGTAATCTATTGCGATTAGTGGATTAAATCCTCAGGTGAGGTAAATCACTCCGTGGGGGTGGACTGGAGTAGTTTAGCTAACAACGAACCAGGATAAAAATAACTGTGCAAATTGTTTTTATCGTTTAAGTTTTTAGACTACACTTATTCAACCCCCCCCCCCTTTCTAAGTGTTTTTCTATCCTTCATCATGTCACGTTTTTCCTTAATCTTACCACATGAATAAATAAAAAAACCATACAATATAAAATGAAATAAATATGGAATAGAAGTGATTGAATTGAGTGTAGACTGGGCCCAGGCGCAATGCTCTTTACACCCCCTGAAGCTGGGCCCAAACGCGCCAGTAGTTAGAATCAGTTCATTTTGATTTTACTCTTTCATCCCGTGTTGCTTGAATAACATGTTAGTCTTAATTTTGTTTTACAATTAACTTTTGATTCATAATCCAGTTTCCATTGAAATAAAAAATCAATAAAAATATGTTTTAAATAGAATTTTGAGTTTAGATAATGTTCATAGTTTTTGTGGATTTTTGTGATTAGATTTACTATTTTTGATGGGCCGTTTTGTTGAATATGTTCATAATGTTTCATGTTTTGATAGGTTTTGCAAACTAATTTGATTAGGGGCCTTAGGGATAGAATCTAATTACCAATTTTTGTGTAGTTTCGATAGACTAATACATGATAATATGTAAAAAAAATGAAGTTCCAATTCCTTGTTTTGGTTAGGTTTTCGCTTAGGGTTTTTAGACCGGATTAAGGTGTGTTCCTTATTGACGTTTGTGTTGATTTTTGCTCGTAATGTGCCATAAACTTTTGCAGTTGACTTGGAACATTTTTTGAGTATATAATTAGAGTTGTTTAGGAGCTTTAAGACCTGGAATTAGACTTCTAAATCGTGTCTTCTTATTTTACTTGAATTTTCCATTCTTACATGTAAATAACTTGCTTTTGGCTAACGATTGTATCATAACTTGTGCAAGTGACCTATAATTTTATATGAGACTTCTTGACTTGATTCCATGATTGTTTAGACACCTCTTAGAGGTTATTAGCTACTGACTTCCATCATTTGTCCACATTTTTCTAACTTCATTCACAATTTGAAATCGTTTAGTTAGTTTGACCTAGTTTTGTCTAGAGGTGGACTAGGATCATCTCACTCAAACAAAGTTTGCGACCATTATGGAGTTGGTTGGCAATAATGATGAACTTCTTCGCTATTTGGACGGACTTCGAGCAGAAGACATAACGATATAACCATAGGGTAATAAATGCAATATGTTCTCGATCAGAGATTTCATCAATTGTTTTGTCATAGTAGTGTTCGATATGAGTGCTATACGCCGCCCTGGAGACGTCGAAGTCTATAGAGTCCTCAGCCAGGTATGTGGGGTTGAAGGTTTCACCAGTAGGCTTAAGTCCAACTATAGAAGCTATGTCGAACAAGGTTGGTGTCATCGTTCCACAAGGGAGATAAAAGGTTTGATGGGTTCTATCCTTTAAGAACATGCTAATGACTAAAATACTTAAACAATAAGGGGGGCATACCTTCGACAACTCAATTATATGGAAGATACCCATATCTTTCCAGAATTGGGATTTCTTCTTTTCTATTTTTTCTATCAAGGCTAAGTAATCATCATCTTTAACTCGAGGAGCGGATTGAAAGACCCTCAAGCCATTGTTCATAAACCCTAGCTTGATAGGCTCATCCGTCAAAGGGATGCCTTGACAATCAGGGTGTGGTTTTTTGGCAGTATGAACCTCATCTGTCCATCTAGGTTTTCTAACATTCCCTATGGGCTTATATCTATCATACGTAGGGAAAAATGCTTAAGTTTTCCCTGATCAACTACAGGATTAGCTATGGGACCTAGCATTGCATGTATTTTTGCAGTTACAGAAATTGAAAGCAATACCTAAGAATTATAAATGGCTCATTGTTCCTTGGTGAATAGTTCTGGGATGTATTGTTGATTCCCAATAAATTGAGGTCCCAAAATATTGTGTACCAGTGGTAAGCCTGATTTCTTCTTAGTTTCCTGGGCCTTTTAGTGTTCTTGGTAGCTGCTATGGTGAAAGACGCCATGGAAGTCGTGAAGAGATTCTTGAGAGAAGTGAGAAAGATGAAGATCAGAGAGAATAAGTTTGCAGAAATCTTGGAAAGACAAAGGAACGTTGGAATGATGGATAAAAGGTTTTTTATAGGTGACAAATGGGAACCGTTTCATTTAGTATTTTGAAATATTGATCGTTGAGTGGGACGCGTGTCACGCGTTTGATTCGCCAGAGGGTAGTAGCAGTTATTGAGCTACCCACGATCTCCTAGTTCCTAGGATTATCATGATTGCATAAAATCTGCACGCAAGGTTTGAAGAGACGTTTTGGAGGAAAACTTCATAATGACTATGACGTCATATGAGCTAAAAGGTTTTTGTGGTATCGAAAGTAATGGTCAAAAAATGTCTTTTTCTTTGATATTTAGAAAATGGCATTTTTGGTGGGCAATTTGTTAGCTGGAAAATTCGACACCACATTATTGTTGAAGAAAGTGAAATATAATTGAGAAGATTGGAAGTCTTCGACAATATGACATAATTGATGAAAGCATGTCAAACTAACCTTTTGATGAGGAAAGTTGTTGGACATTGACTTAGAAATATTTTCTAAGTTTTGATATTTGGTTTGACGAAAACTAGCATTCGACAGGAAATTTAAGTCTGAACGAAGGCGTAACTACCATTTGTCTTGATCTATTATATAATGGGATACGTGGAGCTTCAGAGCAACAGAAGAGCACGTCGAGTGCAACGTGGCAAGATCTGATCGAAAGACCGTTGGGAACGGTTATTTCGAATTTGTATACATAGGAGTCTTAGCGTTTAGATTAGGTGTGTTCATTTTGTACAAAATCTCATTAATTTACTCAAAGTACATGTGTGTGAGAAACGAGTCATTTTGAGAATGTACGTATAAAACACCACTTTCATATTCTTTTTACAATTTTATAAAATTTTAACATTTCCAGAATGTTACATTCTTGTCATTTACATTACTCTAATTTATCATTCGTTTGCCTTTATATTATTTGTTTTACAACTTACAACATTATTTTAAAAGATTTGCGTAGATCAAACAAACTTCAAAACGAGAACATGATTTGTGTCGATTTGTTCTTTACTTTATATGAGAATATTTAAAATATCAAACACATGTCCTAGGATCAATCTACTCGATCCTGTGAGTAACCAAGAGCTTTTCACTTTTGGAAGACTAGCGCTTGTTTACCAATTTTCACAATAAACACATACATCCAACTACGACAGAATTTATCATATTCCATACTGCACACATGTACAACATCGTTCATGTTTAAAAAGGAGAGTGATTTATCAACAATTTTTAGATTTTTATCAATATAAAATTGATAATATTCCGTACCAATTATTTTTTTAAAAATAAAATATTTGCTTATTCTAAATATATATCCACTTATCAATATTTATATTAACTAAACATATATTATTAACGTATTCTAAATATATTCAGTTGTAGTTTTTCTATAAATAAAATATATATTATATTATTCACTTATTCTAATTAAATATTTTTTTATATATAAATATTCACTAATTCTAATGAAACATTTTTTCTAAATAAATAATTGCTAATTCTAATAAATATTTTTTGTAATACAATATTAATTTTTTAAAATAAATATAAACTTATAAATATACTTTTTTGCTGGTCATATATTTATTCTAATTAAACATATAAACAAATATAAACATAACCTTTTTTTTATATATACACTTAACAACATATTATTTTCTATACAATATATACTTTTCCTATTTAATGTACTTTCTCAAAATAATATTAAAATATATTACTAAACTAAATTTTTTTTAAAACAACATTTTATTATAATACTAAGTACTATACTTTTTTATACTATTTTTTTTAATTTTCGGAATAGTATAGTTTTTATTATGTTTTTTATAATGTTATTTAAAAATATATTATTCTTATACTGATTTTTTATAATAATAAATATATGTTTGCTTATACTATTTTTATACTGCTTTTTTATATTGTTTGAGAAGTTTTTTTTAAAAAAAAAGTAATACTGTTTTAATAATAGTGTTTTTTTTTAAAAATAATATAGTTGATAATATTAGTTTTTATTATTAAAAAATAATAGTTTTTACTATACTGTTTTTTAAATAAATAATTCTTTTTTATTAATTATTTCTACCAATTTAATTTTTTAAAATAATATTTATAAAAAAGTTCGTAATAAGAAATAATATAAGTTTTTTACAATATATTTAAACTATTTTTAAACTGATATATAGTACTAGTTTTATACTGTTTTTATAATACTATCTTCGTTTTAGAGGTTTTCTGCTCTTCTTTTGTAAGCGGGTTCGAGTACCCCTAGTACTCTTTCTAATATATTCCTTACTTATAAAAAAAAAATTTATTTTAAAAACATAATAATTTTTTGAATAATAATTTTTAAAATTAAAAAATAATAGTTTTTCTATGTTTTTAATACTGTTATTTTGAAAAATAATACTATTTTTTAAAAATATATTATACTAACACAAATAAGTATACAAAAACAATATATTATACAAAATAATACTACTAAAATATATTATACAAAAACAATATCAGTAAAAAAAAATTTTTAAAAAAATTATATAAATAGAAATTTAATATTAAACAACACCCAATTCAACAAATATGAGTATAAATTTTTTTTTTTTTTTAAAAGAGAGAAAAAAGTGTACCTTGGATGAACACACACTTTCGATTTGAACTCATTGGTTGCTATAGATCACAAAATTGATTTCTAAAATCAGAAAATAAAAATTAAAAGTTATTAATAAATATCTTATATAAACTAAAGTATATAAAATAGACATAAAATGAAATATGAAATGAAAAATATTTACCTTCAAAAATTTTACATGAGAGAAGAAGAAATGGGAGAAGAAGATTTTACATAAGAGAAGAATAAATGAGAGAAGAAGAAATGAAAAGGTGAAGGGAAATGAAAGCGGAAGCATAATAAATAAAACAATTAATAACGGTAAAATTTTGTTTGGGGCAGCTCCTCACAAAATGCATTTAACTTTTTTAGAGAATATTTAAAGCAGCTGGCACGCCTGCACACGAAACAATGGATAAAACAATTGCTTCGAATATTTGCGAGGGGTCTCCCCACGCCTCCTCAACGTTCACATTTTGCTTAGGGCATCCCCTCTCAAAATGCAATTAACTTTTTAGATGATCTTTAAAGTACCTACAAGGCCTGACACACAAAGCGGTGGATGGGACAGGGGATGAAATTTGCGAGGGGTAACCCATGCAAAATCTAAAGTATAAGTTTGTGACATTAGGCTCCTTGCAAAATACATAGCAGTAAACATTTCAAAATTTAAAAATTCCTCCTTTTTATTTTGTGAGGGGCATCCCCACACCATTTGTTTTGTTTTGTTTTTTGTTTTGCGCTTTGCGAGGGGTTATTCCCAGGCAATACCAAAATTTAGTTTGGGATTATTAACCTCACAAATTTCCCTAGCTAATCAAGCTTTTTCTTCTAGGGTACCCATGCAAGATCAAAGTAGACGAAACTCACTTTGCGGATCCCTTAACTGTGGAAGGAAATCCATTAACTCGATATCATTGGAAGATCTCTTCATGAATAACCCCTTCAATGAAACCTCCATCTCAACTAACAATGCCTCCAATAAATTTTATTCCCAAAACGACTTCCCAATGCCAGAAGAGAATAATACTCCCACAATGTTTATTGTCATCACACGATGGCCAAAAGATCTTGGTTATATGAATATTTTACTCAAGGGTCAATTTTGGACCAGTCTCCTGGATGATGTCAAGTGTTTTAGTCACCTCCTCAAAATCTCTCCGCTAATCTCATCATCAAGATACCAAGTATGAAGAAATATAAAATAGTCTTTGATCTTATAAATAAGAGGATGTAACACTAGATAAAAAAAAAGAATGGCCCCACCAGTTACTTTGTTGCTCTTTGTTAGACGCTAGGCTTAAGGATCTAGAGGGGGGTGAATAGATGCCTCAGAATTTTTCGGACTTATCTCAAACTTAGGCGAAAGCGTTTCGGGATCGACTCGCGTCTATTCTGAACCACTATTGAAAGAATCTGATATGTGATTAAACCACGAAATAGTTAAGAGTTAACGATGAAAAGACCATTTAGAGAATCAATCAGTTAAGCTAATGTAAATCCTTTAACTACTTGCTTGATTAACTTTGTTTGCAATGAATTGATAATGGTTGAAGCAATATATCAAACACTTGGTAATAATGTCCAAATTGATTATGATTCAATGTGTGTTGACTTGTGATGTTTATGCAGAATCTTATCACACAAGTTTAACACTTGAACCTTTGATCAATTTGCAATTATGACCAGAATTAAGCGAAACGTAAAGGAAAAGATAAAAGCGATAAGAACACGATATATGTTCAGTCAGTTCGTCGATCGTCCTCGCTACGACTACATCTGCCCCCAATTCCAAACGGGAATTGGGATGACTTTCATTATGATTGAAAACAGTTTATACAAAGAAGATACCAAAGCGATAACGATAAACCGAATATGTTGATCCTTTGAGTCTTCTTCCCCTTGATCTTGAGCCAGATCAAGTATCTTCCAAGAGCTTCACTTTGATTCCCTTTCTGCAGTGTTTTGAATTGCTCGAACCCTTGTTCTTCAATCTTCACACTCAGCTAAATCTTTGATGAAGCCTCTTGATAAAAACCCCCAAAATTCACCAATCTTGGAGGTCAAAATCCGCAAATTTTATTCACCAAAAACCCCACAAATCTTCACCCACTAGGAATCTTCAATTCTGTTCCATGGACGTTATCGATCTTGATCGCAAACCCTCAACGCAAAAATGATTGTGTGTAGTTGTGTTGGAGTTGAGAAGAAGAACGAAGATGAGAAGCCTTTGTGTATCTTTCAGTAGTTGGTGTTGAAAATGAATAATTAACATAAAAAGATATATATAGGAGCTGGCATGTTGGTGCAGAACAAACATACAATTTGGCAATTTTTGAGGAGAGAGGTTGACCTCCTTGATTGCTTAGGTCGACCTAAATGGAGTATATTGAGTCAATTTGTAATTGTTGCCAGTTGGGTTGACCTGTTGGGAGCCTAGGTCGACCTAAAATCAGTTAAAACACATTCTTGAGACTTTGCTTCAGTTTAGGTCGACCTAGGAGCGTGGGTGAGTCGACCTAACAGAGACATGCTGTTTTTGCTTCACTTTGAGTCGACCTAAAGATGAGCTAGGTCGACCTAACAGAGACATACTTTGTTTGCTTCAGTTTGAGTCAACCTGATGATGAGCTAGGTCGACCTAACAGATGCAAAGATAGCCAAAACTTGCTTTTCTTTGAGTCATTCACTTGTGCTTTTGTATTTGTTCACTTATGATGTTTGCCATGAATCAAAAACTCCTTGGTGAGTGTAAGCTTGTACTTACAAACTCCCCCTTTTTGATGATGGCAAAGATTTGATTGAATGACGAAAGCTCCCCCATACTCTAAACTCATATCTTGTATGTGTAAGCTCCCCCGTACTAAACTCCACCGTACTCTCAATTCATCTCCCCCTTTGACAACATCAAAAGATAGAAAACAGGAGAATAGTAGAAGAGAATAACAAAATAATCTAAACAAAACAATGTCTTACATAACATAATAGTAGAGCAGTAGAACAGAATATCAAACATATGTAAAGGTACATACCAAGCTGAAGTTCAAGTAATAAAAGTAAACAAAAAAAAACATAGTAGAAATGAAATGCAATGCAATGATATGAGCTAATCAGATGCAATGCTTGCTAATGTCTGCCCCGTCTTCCTCGTCCTCTTTGGAAACCTTGAGGTCGATCCTCTTCAACTTGTTCCAGCGGGTCATGGACGGTTGTGTTGAGAATGTTGAAGCGTTGGCTCAGACTAGGGTGCCGATTGGTTGCTGTTTCTTCAAAACGGTTTTGTCGTGCAATCATGTTGGAGGCAAAGGTTTCAAAATCGCTTTTGTGCTCTTGAGACAAGCGATGAAGATTTTCATATTGGAGTTGTTGTTCATTATAACGATCTTGTTGAAGTTGTTGCATATTCTGAATTTGGAGCTGTTGTGCTTCAAAATTTTGTTGTTGGTGAAGTTGCATGTTCTCTAGCATAGCAATGATGTTGGATTTATCCGGCTGAGGTGGGGCGGTGTATCCCCAAGGGATTTTCTCATCTTGAGGAGGAAAATATTGCCAATTTGAATCCCTATCATGAGGAACATCTTCCATGATGTGATCATCATCATTTGGCGTGTCAATATCATGGTCTTCCCCTTCATGACCTCCAAGGTGACCAAATTCTGCAGGATCATCATAATTGTAGATAACTTTCCCGGTTCCCTTTTGGATGAGATAGTAAGTTTGCCTATCTGGATCCCAGTGATAGCCCATGAGGGTCAAGGTTGTCTGAGAGAAGTCTTGAGAGTGTTTGAACCTAATGTAAGACAATCCATCAAGTTTCATACCAAAATGGTTCACAATTGTCTGAATGATTGATCCATAGCATAGAGTAGTGGTTTTCTACTTTACTTCATAAAACTTGGTGGCGAGAAAATTTGGCCAGTTCACACGGGTTCTATTTTGAAGTAGATACATTAACAGAATTTCATTTCGTTCAACTCTAGAGTATCCTCCTGCTCGTGGTCTAATGATTCTGGAGATGATCCAATTTAAGAGCCTAGGATCTCTCTTCAAGTGCCATGCTGTAATTGTTTCATTTGGTTTGTCCATAACGGGAGGGTCTTTGAGAATTGATCTCATGTAGGCCAAGTGATCATAGTTAACCGGAACCTCACCGTCTTCTATACAGAGTTCATCTCCCACAAGTGTAAGGCCAAAGATGCTGACCCAAACCCTTTTGTCAACAAGGTGCGCTCGAGACCCCATTTTAAACCTGAAGCAACAACCTTCCCCCTTTTGTAACCCAGCATAGAAAGCCCTAACGGTATTCTCACAGTAATGAGTGTCACATTCCAATAGTGGATGGATATTTTGATGCCTAATCAAATTAGTAACTTCGGGTATATGCATACGGTCGGCTACCTTAGGGTTATAAATATATTGCTTGATAATTTTCCGTTTCATCTGCCATTTTTCAAAATTTTCTCTACAATCGGAATGAACGAGAGCTAGAGCACTTACCGGTTGAGAGGATGATTCGGATGCAATTTCCTTCCCTTTTCTGGATTTTGGGGCCATGAGAGGATGATTTGTGTGAAAGTGATGAGAATTGGAGGATGATTTGATCTTGGAGGATTATGGTTAGCCGTAGACAAAGCTTTTGAGGATGAACAAGAATGAAAATGTATGCATATGTATGTAAAAGAGTGGGTCGGGTCGACCTAAAGGCCCAATTTTGACATTTATGTCTTAGTAGGTCGACCTAAACTAAGGCTGCGTCGACCTAGCAGAAGCAAAAAAAAAACTTCAGAATAGGTCGACCTAAAACATGGGTAGGTCGACGTAGCTGGAAGTTGTTTTGTTAATTTTAAAAAAAATGCTTCAACAGGTTGACTCAGATGCATAGGAGGTCGACCTTAAATGCTTAAAATGCTTGAAATTGCAATGGAGAGACTTATGAATGTTAGATGTATGCTTATTCTACTATTTGTATGCCCAAACATGATATATTATGAGTAATGATGAACAACATATACATGTAATTGAGATATGTGGAGAAGCATACACGAAGTCACTATAAACATGTTAATTGATAGCATATTATAGTATCAATAATATTTTTGGAAGTGAACAACAAACATGTTACCATTTTCTCAACTCGCAGATATCTTGTCATCTTTGTCAATGTAGCACGATCCTTGATTGATTTCGTACTACCTTCATGCTAAGAGAAGTATTAGCTTGAACATAATCAAAGTATAGGGTTAAAAATAATTAAACAAAAGAAGGGGCATGCTTAGCTCAAATTAGAGATATCTAATATCCCTAATTCTCTTTGAATGTTGAAGAATGGCTCGGTTTCAAGAGGTTTGGTAAAGATATCAGCTAGTTGTTTCTTGCTCTCTACATGTTCAAACATTACTTCTCCTTTTTCTACATGATCTCTTAGGAAGTGATGCCTTATTTCGATATGCTTGGTTCGTGAGTGTAGAACAGGATTTTTGCTTAAGTTTATGGGGCTTGTGTTGTCGCACATGATAGGTATTCGATCAAGCTTAATACCAAAGTCAATGAGCCGCTGCTTGAGCCATAATATCTGGGCACAGCAGCTTCCGGCAACTACATATTCTGCCTCAGCTGTAGATAATGCAACTGATACTTGTTTCTTGATGTGCCAACTTATCAATGAATTTGAGAATAGATGACATGTCCCACTGGTGCTCTTTCTGTCAGATTTGCATCCAGCAAAGTCGGAGTCGGAGTATCCCACCAAATAGCATTCATTTCGCTTGGAATACCATAGGCCATATGTAGTAGTTCCACAAGGATATCGTAGAATCCGTTTTACAGCTGTTAGGTATGATTCCTTTGGGCATGACTAGTATCTTGCGCACATGCATACACTAAACATAATGTCCGTTCTTGAAGCTGTGAGGTACAATAGTGAGCCTATCATACCTCTGTCATACCCCAATTTTTGACCTAAGATACCACCTCATATCATATGCATATGCATCATTTGCATCTCTAACAAATTGCATAGCTTGTGTTTGCTACTTGTGACTCAGCAGGATTTAAACAAGAAATCACTCATCAGTATAAGTAACAATTAGGGTTTTGTTCTCCCTTCATCTCATATGAACTATCTTCATCAACAGTCAACATTTGATCCTCAAAGGTTTATTTCAACAAGCTCAAAAGCTCTGAATCAACCAGATTAGGGTTTTGACTGAAGACAGCATACTCCTGACTTTTGCTCAGGATTTGACCTAATGACTTGGGACATGACCTCAAGACCCCAAGTACATCATTTCGACCTAATATATTGGCTCAAGACATCTCCTACACAAGGATTGATCAATAGTGAAATTTCAAATTATCAGATTAGGGTTTTGAACTATCAGGGACTAAAATCAGGGATCACATTTGGGAAACCCTAAAAAGCTCCAGGGAATCACTCAAAGGTTTCAATCATCTTCAAATAATCCCTATGACAATATCCAATGGAAATTGTATCTCAATTCAAGATCCACAGTCATCAATTTCATCAGGTCGACAATTAGGGTTTTTGACCTAATTCACCTGAACAACTGACTTTTTAATCAGAACATGGTGCCACAACTTAAACCATGTCTCAAGGTCCTCCAATAACTCAATGTGATCCATTCATACCATTCATTTGGTGAGGATAGCCTAGTTCATTTGAAATATCCAGAAACGCGATTCGTTTGAAAAAGTCAACTATACAAGATCATCATTGACTTTTTGGAAATTTTGGTCAACCATGACTTTTGAAGTTTTAAATCATCCATATATGATATATGAAGTCATTTGATCTAGGAAAATCAAGAAAATCAATCAAGAATTAAAAAGTCAAAAGTTTGACTTTCCATACTTAGAAAATTTTCTAAGTGTTTTTCAATGTTTTTTTCAAACTTTGGAAGGGAATAACTCAATTTCACCTACAAACTGAAAAGAAACTTCCAACATGAAAGTTGTAGATTTTGATCCAATGAACAACTTTGTCACATATAATTTTTTTCCATAAGATCAACCATTTAAGAGATGTGGAGCTTCAAAGTTGGTATCTTTTGAAAAATGCAATTAAAATCTCATTTTTCACCCATTTCCTTAAAGGTCTTGAAGAAACTTTCAACTAGGGTTTTGAAGTACATAACAAGAGCTTTCCAAAATGTCCAAGAGCATGAAAAAATATGGAGTGTAGCTATGGCTTTGAATTTCTCCATTAGTGACCATTTCACTTGAAATTTCAAGTCATTTTTTGCCAAAGTTATGCACTATTTTACCTTATGAAAGATTCCATTTTATCTCTTAAGCCAAATCACCACTCTTTGATCTACTTGCAAAGGCTTGTATTCAAAAAGCTTGGCCTATAAATAGAGGTCATTTCCACTCTTCAAATCACACCAAAACCTCATAAGCATAGGTTTTCTCTTCCTTTCTTGAATTGCAAGTTTCATAGTTTTCAAAAGAGGTAAAAATCCCAACCTCTAAACCATTGGAGTTCTGAGCAAAGTGATGGTTCCCACAACTCATAAACATCATATGGAAGTTGTTTGAACCTTAGAAACACCCCAAAACACCCCAAATCTCAAAATCACTCTTCAACCTCCAAATATGCATAACACTAGCCTTATCATGCCAAAATCAATTCCACGCCAATTCTGTCCAAACTAACACTTCCAACACCTCATATATGTCACATATGAGCTATCCAAACACTCACCATCAACCTATAACCTCAGAATCATCAAGCTCGATTCATACTTGTCCCTACTGCAGATCGGGTTCCATGGAGTGATCCAGATGAATTCAATCCATTCCAGACATCCAAACATGTTCCATAATCATCATTGAAGCTGTTCAGATCAAGAAACAACATCTGGAACATCTCATTTGCAGAATTCGATTCTCAGTTTTGCCATTTTTAAGGTAAGCCCTCTTGAACTTCAAACTCCATGAATCATGCATCATAAATGAAATATTGCTTTGCCATCTTGTTTCTGCACTATCACTGATCATTAACCCTCAATCAATTTCATAATTCATCAATCACACACGATTTCATGATCAATCTCATAATTAGGGTTCTTCGTGTTCATCAGAAAATCAATGGCCTTAGACTAAAAATAAATGAAATTAAAGATCACCATCATGTTCCTTATGAAAAACCGAGTGAGATAGACTATCTACTTCATCAATTTGGTTCAGTTTCAAAGATTTTCAAAAATCAAATTAGGGTGTGTTCTTGGCGCCATTTTTCTTCAGAAAATTCAAACATCCGTTTTTAAATATAATTAAATGGAAGCAAGCATATTACAAGCTGCACGCGCAGCTTAGTTGGTCATTGTTTTGGTTGGCAAGCGTGGGTGTGTGGGTTCAAACCCTTGTGAAGACAAAACCATTTTTTTAACACTAATTTTCTTCATTTTTCTTTACAACTTCATCAATTATTTTAACCAATCAAAACTCATCATTTTTACTTCATTTTTTGTACACTCTTTATTTAATATATATATTTTATGAATATTAAAAAAAATCACAAAAATATATATATTTTGGTACATTTTTAATAGGTTTTAAATGACTTGTTTTTAAGTGGTTTTAATACTTTAAATATTATTTTTCATTTGATTTTTTCAAATTTAATCACTTGTAAATATTTTTTGTGATCAAACCCTAATCATTTAGGTCTTAGTTAAACATAAGATTTGTCTTTGTTTAAATTAAGTTGATTTCATTCAAATTTCAAACCGTTTTAAAACAAACGATTACGGTTTTTCAAAACAAATGAACCTTTTCTTTTTGGTTTTCTTTTCAAATCTTTTTGGATTGATCAATTGATTTTCAAAACAACTAGGCCTCTCGAATATTAGAGAGTATAAGTCCCATTCCTTTTTCTTTGTACAATTTTTCTTTAAACATAAAACTTCTTTCAAAACAAAACTTTCAAAGCTTTTCAAACGACGAAACCTCGCGTTTTTTTAACAAAACAATCAACCATGTTTTATAAAATAAAACATGGGCCTCCACATAGGTATAAGTCCCATTCCCTTACATGAAATTAGGTATTTCATTGTACATACACCTTTTGTACATACCTCGATCAATTTGATTTTTAACCTCGAATAACAAATCAAAAATGAAGGTTTTCTTTAAATCTTCCCAAAAATACCATGGGCCTCCATGTAGGTATAAGTCCCGAGCCCTTTTGTAAATACTTGTTTACATAACTTCTGAATAAACTCAATGGGCCTCTCCCCGAGTATAAGTCCCGAGCCCCGTGTATACAAATGGATCATCCTTACAGGTATATTTCCTTCATAAACTCCATTGTATACACACACCTTGTCATATATAACCGTTCATACTTGTTCATATTTGTTCATGTAATTGTTAATATTTGTTCGTACTTGTTCATATTTGTGTTCATGTTATATATACTTGTTCAACTTAGTACAACACTAGGTTCCCCATAGCCTCCTATTAGGCTTCGTGCAAAGAATCTCCCTTAGTTTAGGTTAGGACATAGAGTATGGTTTCCCGGTGAAATCGCTCTAAGAGCTCAAACCAACTATACCATGCCTCCTCTTGGGCTTCGTACAAACGACTTGTCCCTCCCATAGCCTCCTCTTGGGCTTACAATGCAAGGACCCTCGATTGTCCCTCCCATAGCCTCCTCTTGGGCTTACAATGCAAGGACCCTCGGATAGCCTCCTCTTGGGCTTCGTACAAGGACCCATGGGCTTCTTATAAGCATCCCCAATATCCAAATCAAATACCCTAGGAGATTAGACATTTATCATCTCTATGATAGGAGTATCTCTTCTATATCATCACAAACAATCAATCAATCAAACTTCTTTTTGCCACAAGGCTGGCTAATCAATCAAACCTTTTGCCACCAGGCTGGCTGATTAATCAAAGTTTTTGCCACAAGGCTGGCTTCGTCGAAACTTTTGCCACAAGGCTAGCTGATTAATCAAAACTTTTTGTCACAAGGCTGACTTCATTGAAAGTTTTTGCCACAAGGCTGGCTAATCAACTTGTTTTTGCCACAAGGCTGGCTAAACAAAAACATCTTTATCATTCTAAGCGCCATAAGTGGCACAACCCAGGGCTTATAATGAAAAGATTTCAAACAAAAACAAACAGATGTATGTGATGACATAGATTAGATACATCGAACATTGAGATGACATTTGTCTCTTTTCCTTTGCTTCCACTAGCATAAGTGGGAACTACGATTGCTCTGACTTTCTCAACATCCCTTTGAGAATACGTAGGCACAAGGTCGTATCCTTGGCGAGCAAAACTTCTCCCTCAAACCACTCAAACCTTAGCACCCGTAGACCCCGAGCTACAGATGCTCTGATTCCCTCTAAGGGATATGTATGCAGAGGATCGCGATGATCTTTGCGAGCATAATCAAACAAACACCTTAGTTTCCCACCTATTTCACAACAGAACCTCCACCATAACATAGAATGAAACAAACATAACAAAGAAGCCTATAGAGTACTATAGATACGTTGGGTGCTAATACCTTCCCTTCCTATAACCAACCCTCTTACCCAAGATCTCTCCCCCACTTTTTCATTGCTTTTAATTTTGTGTTATTTGCTTTGCATCTCTTTTAAGGTTATTGCAGCTTTTTTCCTTTTCCTACTTTGGAAATAATAAAAAGTTTGGTCGTGACAAAAAAAAGAAAAATCTTTTTCTTGAGCACTCGAGCCCAAAGAAGGCATCAGGTGTCTCATCCCACAAACGATTTTTTCCCCGCGACAGAAAAATGGCGACTTCACTGGGAACCATCTTTTTATTGTTTCCAAAGAAAGGGTTAATTCTGATTGTTATGTTTTTTACATGTTTGGTTTTGTGGTTCTGTTACATCTGCGGTTCTGTTACAAGTGATAAATTATGGACAAATCCTAACCCGGATTAAGTACACATAAGAATTAGGTGGAGGGTATAGTCATGTATGGCATACAAGGAGTCAGTCCTTAAAAAGCTGGCATGAGAATCCTTCCGCTCAGTGGAGGTTCCTTGTTGGTAGTATATGTTTAGCAAGTTCAGTTGCGAAGACATTATTGCTTTCATTGAACTGTAGAAGCTGAGTTGGCTGTAGAACCCATAACCCATCCTGGCCTTATTAGGTTGTGGCGCAGAAACTATTCAGGTGAAGACTTGGATTAGTTGTCATGCGGAGAGCCACACTCAGACGAGTTTTTCTTGAGAATATTGCTAGCTCACAAGTTCAGTTGTGCAAGCCGGTAATATCCGAAAGAAAAATGTAGACTCTGACGTATCAGTAGAACATGTTGTGCAGGTGATTAACCCCTAGTACTATCCCATGTTTGGTTCTCTGACCTCATGCTCGTGACGCTGAACCTTTGAACCTGTGTGTACCATGTTTGTATTACCATGTTTGTAGTACCATGTTTGCGTTACCATGTTTGCATTATCATGTTTGCCTTACCATGTTTGTATATGTGGCATTCATGCATCCATGCATTCATACATCCATAAAAAAAAATCCATCTTTTTCCATAAAAACATGATTTTTCCAAAAAATTTTAGAGAATTTTCTTTGCAAACATTATAGGATTAAGTTATGGAGTGGGTAAAAAGGCATACCAAGAAGTACGGTTTCAAAATGCCTAATGTGGAAAGACTGAGAGAGTTGGCATCTTTTGTACAAGATCCTTCCGATTTTAGGAAAAGCCATGGAAAGCTTTTGCCTATCTTGAACACTCATGTTGATGAAGGACTTCTCAAAACTCTGGTTCAGTTCTATGATCCCGTCTACCGATGTTTCACCTTTCTAGACTATCAGTTGGTACCAAACTTGGAAGAATATACCAATCTTTTGGGTATTCCTGTGTCTGACAAAATACCTTTCAATGGTTTGGAAGCCATTCCTAAGTCACCAGTCATTGCAGCAAGTGTCCACTTGAAGAAATCTGAAGTAGAGAGTAATTGGACTACCAAAGGAAACCTTCCGGGTTTGACTTCGCAGTTTCTAATAAAGAAAGCCTTTGATTTCATCGAAACTGGTAGCATGAGAGCTTTCGAAGCTATACTAGCCTTGCTCATCTATGGGTTGGTTCTGCTTCCCAACGTCAACGACTTTGTTGATATCAACGCCATAAAGATCTTTCTAATTGGAAATCCTGTTCCGACTTTGCTTGGTGACATGTATTTCTCTATCCATCATAGGAATCGCCAATGCGGTGGAATCATTTGTAATTGCAAAGCATCTCAAGCATAGTTTGTTTTGATGAAGACAATATGGACATCAAGCTTTCATAAAGGATGTGCAAAAAGAATCTCAAGTCTTAAGCAAAGAACACACAATTTCAAAGTCTTGAAGAAATAATAAAGATTCAAGAATCAAGCAATAAATAGCAAAGGTATAAACAATACTCACTTTGACATATAATTGTTCACAAAATATACTCTCATGCATATCATAATCATGAACAAGTCTCATATATCAAAGAGTTCTTTCAAAACCTTTTTCAAAGATAAATTTCAAAGTAAAGGTTTTAGGAACCGGGTTGTCCCTACAGGGGAACCGGTTCCCAGCATTCTATATTTTCACCTCTCTGTGTTTTACTATGGGGAACCGGGTTGTCCCAAGGCAGGAACCGGTTCCTCAGTTCAAAATTTGAATATTTCTGCTGTAACGTTCAGCAGGAACCGGGTTGTCCTATACAGGAACCGGTTCCTACTGAACCAGTGTGTTTTTCCATTGCATTTTACACTCAAACGAAATTGTCTTTATACCTTTTAAACATTGCATTGCTTCATGGAAAAATAACCTTTTGAAGAGGTGTTTTACACACTATATATTACACATCTTTCATATTCAAAAATCACCTTCTTCATTAACAATTCATAAACCATACATTCTTCATCTTTCAATATTTCCAAGTGTTCATCAAATCTTATTTTTCAAGTGAAACTTTCTATACACATTTTCATTGAGAAATCCATTCAAAGTTTCATGCATACATTGTGAACACTTATATTCATCTTGAGAATTGTTTATTTGAAGAAGAAGATCAATCCAAGATTGATAGTGCTATACAAACTTCATCTAAATCTCTTGTAAAAATTCAAAGAAAATTATCTCCTTACTATCCAGGATTGTTGGAAGTAAGTGGTGTGTTTGAAGAGGATTGTTCTTCATTCACATTAGTGTTGATTGATCTTAAAGGTGTTAAGAACCTTTGATCACCCTATAGGTTAGATAGTAGGCATAGGCTTGTACAATAATTCTAACTATAGTGAAATCTCTTTCGTGTTTGAAAGGGAACTGGAGTACTCTCGGATTGTGAGGGGAACCAGTATATATCGTTGCGTTCTTTACTTTTCCGCAATTTATCGCTTTCATCACCATTACCAAAGAAAAGAAAAGAACCTTACAAAAACCTTCAAACACTTAACCAAAAATTATTAGAAGTATTCTCATAAAACCGATTAAATTTTTGAAAACCTAATTCACCCCCCCCCCTCTTAGGCGCACTCTTATACTTACATTTGGTATCAGAGCAAGTTATAGGTAACTTGTTCCTAAAGATCCAGAATGGCTTCCGCAAATCAAAGACCGGTTTTCAAAGATGGTGGTTCTAACAACAAGCCTCCATTGTTTTGTGGTGAATATTTTGACTTTTGGAAAATCCAAATGAAGGCTCATCTAGAAGCACAAGGAGAAGAAGTTTGGGAGGCTGTCCTACAAGGTCCTCATGTTCCTACAACGGTCGTTAATGGTGTTGGATCGGAGAAACCTAAAGCGTCGTGGGATGATAATGATAGAAAAAGGGTTCTTGCTGACAAAAAGGCGATCAGTCTCCTTCGTGGTGCTCTTAGTATGGATGAATTCTTCCGAATATCAACATGTACAACATCAAAGGAAATTTGGGATACTCTTGTAGAAACTCATGAAGGTACCGCTGAAGTTAAAAGATCAAGGTTGAATACTTTAAGCCAAGAGTACGAACTGTTTAGAATGAAGCCCGGAGAAACTATTCTCGATTTGCAAAAACGATTCGTACATTTGACAAATCACTTGAAGGCACTTGGTAAGACTCTTACTACCGATGAACTTAATCTTAAAGTGCTCAGATCCTTAACTAGAGAATGGCAACCGAAAGTAACAGCGATATCCGAGAAAAAGAATCTATCTAGAATGACTTCCGCAACATTGTTCGGTAAACTTCAAGAATATGAGACGGAACTTGGAAGATTAGAAAAGCATGAAAACTTAGAGAAGAAATCCAAAGGCATTGCATTAAAGGTAGATTCAAAGGAAAGCAAAATGAAAGATACATCGGATGAAGATGAAAACTTCATGCTTCTTGTAAAAAGGTTAGGCAAATTTTTTGGTAATAAAAATAATATTGATAATGCTAACTTTGTCAAAAGGAAGAAATTCTCAAAGCATAAGGATAAAGAAGCATCCACTTCATCACAAGAAGTAACATGCTATGAATGTGGGAAACAAGGACACATAAAGCCGGAATGTCCAAAACTTTCTAAGAAGAATGGATTCAAAGGCAAGAATGAATTCAAAAAGAAAAGGGCCTACATAGCATGGGAAGATAATGAAGTAAGTTCTTCATCGGACTCCGATAGTGACGAAAGTGCAAATCTAGCATTGATGGCATCACACCACTCCGATGATGAAGAAGGCGAGGTTAGTTACGATGATTCTCTTTTTAATAATGGTGCACAAGGTGCAATAAATGAATTGTTAAATGAGTGTAAAATTCTCTATAAAACTATCTCATCTCAAAAGAAGATAATATCATCTTTAGAAGAGAAGGTTAAGATAATTGAAGAAGAACATAAAAATGACAAAGAAAAAATGATTAGTGTTCAAGAAGATAATGTTGCATGCAAGAATTGTGAATCACTTTCCTTCCAAATTGTCCAATTAAAACGTGTTTTTAGAAAGATATGAAAAAGGGCAAATTGGATTGGAAAATGTTCTTAGCACACAAAGATACTCCAATGATAAGAGCGGACTTGGTTTCTCTAAATTTGATAAACCAACATCCAACAAGACTATCTTTGTCAAAGCTAGTAACCAACCAATTCAAGAGAAAGTGATCAAGCCTAAAGTAATGCAACATTATCCTAAAAGGAAGAACTTTATTAAGAAGAAATCTTATCCTCCTAGATATAGAAGTAACTTTGAACCTACTTGTTTTTATTGTGGTATTATTGGTCACACACCCAATGCTTGTTATGTAAGGAACTTTAGTGTTCCTAGTGGACATTATGTATGGGTGAAGAAAGGAACTAACTATGATGGACCCAAAGCCATTTGGGTACCTAACAAAACTTAATTTGTTTTGTAGGTTTGCTTGAAAACCACTTCAAACCTATGGTATCTAGATAGTGGTTGTTCAAAGCATATGACGGGTGACTTAAACCAATTTTCAGATCTAAAGTTAAAGGCCAAGGGTTTTGTCACTTATGGAGACAACAATAAGGGAAGAATTCTTGGCAAAGGCAAAGTTGGTGCACCACCTTTTACATCAATTGAAGATGTTCTTTATGTTGAAGGACTAAAGCATAATCTTCTAAGCATTAGCCAACTTTGTGACAAAGGCTTCAAGATCAAATTCACTAAGGAAGAATGCTTGATCATCGATGAAGTCACCAATGAGGTAAAACTCAAAGGTACAAGAATTAATAACATTTTTATGATTTCTTTAAATGATTTATCTTTGAAAGTAAAATGTCTTTTGGTAAACAATAATGAATCATGGTTATGGCATAAAAGAGCAGCCCATATTCATATGGATCATTTAAATAAATTAACCAAACATGATCTTGTTATCGGCTTACCTAAGATAAAGTTTGTCAAAGATAAATTATGTGATGCATGTCAAAAGGGAAAACAAACCAAATCATCTTTCAAACCAAAGAATGTGGTGACTACAACAAGACCACTTCAATTGTTGCATATGGATCTATTTGGTCCATCAAGAACAAGAAGCTTCGGAGGTAATGTATACGCTTTAGTTATTGTTGATGATTATTCTAGATATTCTTGGACTTTGTTTCTTGTGCAGAAAAGTGATGCTTTTAGAGCCTTTAAGAAGTATGCAAAACAAATCCAAAATGAAAAATCATTAAAGATTGTATCCATAAGAAGTGATCATGGTAGAGAGTTTCAAAATGCATCGTTTGAAGAATTTTGTGAAGAACATGGTATCTCTCATAATTTTTCAGCACCAAGAACTCCACAACAAAATGGAGTAGTTGAAAGGAAAAATAGGTTTCTAGTGGAACTTGCAAGAACAATGCTTAGTGATGCAAATCTTCCTAAATATTTTTGGGCGGATGCGGGTAGTACGGCATGTTATGTTGGAAATCGAATAATCATTAGACCTATCTTAAAGAAGACTCCATATGAACTCTTCAAAGGAAGAAAGCCAAACATTGCTCATTTTCACATTTTTGGATGCAAGTGCTTTGTTCTTAACAATGACAAAGACAATCTTGGTAAGTTTGATGAGAAATCCGATGAAGGTATATTTCTTGGTTATTCTCTTTCTAGTAAAGCATATAGAATTTATAATAAAAGAACTTTAACTATTGAAGAATCCATGCATGTATCTTTTGATGAGACTAACACTTCCAAAGAGGAAGAAGTTGTTTGTGATGATGATGATCCTTTAGATTTACCCCCGGAAGAACCTTCAAATGATACAATTGTGAAGGCACCGGAAGAACTTTCAAATGATATAATTGAGAAGGCACCGGAAGTACAACAAGAAAGTGTTCAACAAGAAAGTGTACAACAAGAATCAAACACCAATGATCTACCAAAAGAATGGAGAACTCATAGAGATCATCCTATTGATAAAGTTATTGGTGATATTAGTCAAGGAGTTGCAACAAGATTAAATCTCAAAGATGCTTGCTTACACATGGCTTTTGTTTCTCAAATTGAACCTTCAAAAGTTGATGAAGCCTTAGGAGACGATCAATGGATAAATGCAATGCAAGAAGAATTAAATCAATTCGAAAGAAATCAAGTTTGGGAACTTGTTCCTAGACCAAGTAATAAACATATCATAGGTACTCGATGGGTGTTTAAGAACAAACTTGATGAGAATGGTATAATTGTTCGAAACAAAGCAAGATTGGTGGCCCAAGGTTACAATCAAGAAGAAGGAATCGACTTTGAAGAAACATTTGCTCCGGTTGCAAGGTTAGAAGCTATCCGTCTTTTACTTGCTTATGCATGTTCATTAAATTTTCAGCTTTATCAAATGGACGTCAAGAGCGCATTCTTAAATGGCTACATCAATGAAGAAGTCTATGTCAAACAACCCCCGGGATTTGAAGACTTCAAAAATCCTTCACATGTCTTTAAGTTGAGAAAGGCTCTTTATGGATTAAAGCAAGCACCTAGAGCATGGTATGATAGACTTAGCAATTTTTTGTGTGAAAAGGGTTTCGAAAAGGGTAAGGTTGATAAAACTTTGTTCATTAAGAAAATCAAGAGTAACACTTTATTGGTTCAAGTCTATGTTGATGATATCATTTTTGGATCGACCAACAAAGAAATGTGTGAGGAATTCTCATTGATGATGCAAGGAGAATTCGAGATGTCTATGATGGGAAAGATGAATTACTTTCTTGGACTACAAATTAAGCAACTCAAAGATGGAATCTTTATCAATCAATCCAAATATTGTAAAGAACTATTAAAGAAGTTTGATATGGACAATTGTAAAGCAATAAATACTCCAATGGGCTCCGGTACATATGTTGATCAAGATGAATCCGGTACTCCAATTGATATTACCAAGTATCGAGGTATGATTGGTTCTTTATTGTATTTGACGGCAAGCCGTCCTGACATAATGTTTAGTGTTTGTCTTTGTGCTCGCTTCCAAGCAAATCCAAAGGAATCACATCTTATGGCAGTTAAAAGGATCATGAAGTATCTCAAAGGAACAACCAACGTTGGCTTATGGTATCCTAAAGGTAGTGTTTGCAATTTAATTGGTTATTCTGACGCGGATTATGCAGGATGTAAAACTGATCGTAAAAGCACAAGTGGTACTTGTCACATTCTTGGAAATGCATTAGTATCATGGGCTTGTAAAAAGCAAGCATGTGTTGCTCTTAGTACGGCCGAAGCAGAATACATAGCAGCGGGTAGTTGTTGTGCACAAATTCTTTGGCTTAAGCAACAACTTCGTGACTACGGACTTGATCTTGGATGTATTCCTCTTCGATGCGACAATACAAGTGCTATAAATATTACAAAGAATCCGGTCATGCATTCAAGAACCAAACACATAGACATTCGACATCATTTTCTTCGCGATCATGTGCTTATAGGAGATGTTGAAGTCATTTTTGTAGATACTCATAATCAACTTGCGGATATCTTCACCAAGCCTCTCCCAAAAGAATCGTTTTACAAAATTCGACGAGAGCTTGGAATTCTAGACGAAGGTGATGTTTAAAATTTATTCGTCATTCTCAAACATCAAAGGTACACGTTTCTAAAATTTTTAAGTTAAAAAGTACCTTATAAATGTTCATTCATTATGTCTTGGTAAATATGTATGATATGTATGCTTTATATTTCATAAAATAAAAGATTTTGGAAATTTTCAGTCCAGGAACCGGTTCCCATGTAGGGACGAACCGGTTCCCCATACTAATTTCCAGAGGCGTGTTTTCTTTGTGTCTCAGGAACCGGTTCCCATGTAGGGACGAACCGGTTCCCACGTACTTTTTCCAGTATTTTGCTTATCTTTTAGCTGTTACGAAATTGATTGTGTGGCTAGTATTGGTTTGAATATTTTTTCTTTTATATCTTATTTTTATTTAATACACATTATATCACTTCACACCACACATTTACACTCATTCACTCACATTTACTCTCATTCAACATTCATCTTCATCTTCTTCAACCTTCCACCTCCATTGTCAACCCAATTCAAAGCTCCACTATCTTACCATAACTATCAAAATTAAATACCCACTACCTCAAAACACTATATAATCCTCCACTTTTTCACACAATTCACTCAAATCCTTCTCCACTTACCAAATCCTAAAACCTCAACTTAAACCCTAACTTTCAACTCCTTTCAACAATGGCACCCAAAGTTTCAAGAAGTGCAAAGGGAAAGAACAAAATGGGAGAGACAAGTGAAGATCCTCAAGAGATTCAACCAACGGTCAAGAGTCGGAGACTCACATTCAACATCCGGAGTCGAAAACTCCTTGCGGCAAAATACGGTAAACTACCCGATTTCCCTAATCACAGCTTCAATTTTCCGGGTAGACTAGCTAATGCAGGGGTCGCTAATTTTGTGCTTGACCATGGTGACTATTATCCGGATTTGGTTAGAGAGTTTTACCACAATCTTAGGATAGTAACCGATGAATTTGATGATTTCACATTATTGTCAAAAGTTTCAAATAAGGATATATGCTTAGATGTTGAGGAATTTGGAAGAGTGTTAGGAATTCCATCTCAAGGCTTAGTGCTCCTTCAAGGTAACATACCGGAGGATTGGCAACCGTATAGTAAGATTGATGTTTTTGTGGATATGTGCCGACCAACTCAACGCGAGTCAGTTCGCCAACAGCTTGCTATCAAGTTTAACATGTTCAGTTCAAGCTTATCGGTGAGTGATAGGATGCTCCATCTTATCATTGCTTATGTTTTATTTCCAAAGAATTCTAACCATTCCAGGGTCAATGAGTTCGAGTTGATGGTGTTGCTTGCTCTAAGGCGTGGTATTGAAGTCAATTGGGCGCTTTCAATTATGCACCACATGCAGCTTATGGCTTCCCTTAAAGGAGGCTTACCTTATGCAAGGGCCATCTCTCATATTGTTCGGAATGCTGGTGTTCTCCTCCAACGGGAACCAAAGAAAAATATGGATGAACAAGAGTGTGCTATCACCACCGCTACCGCTCTTAAAAATACAGGAATAGTTACGGATCGTGAAGGTAGATTCGTTTACAAAGTTGATTTTGAGCCAACCGTTCCACAAGTTCCTTAACCTCCCGAAGGTGGATACACAATGGATATGATGTTTGCCAAGCTTTGTTCTATTCAAACATCTATTGATAACAACAAGAGGGAGAATGACTATGAGCATAACCTTATGAGAATACAAATGCGGGAAATTCAACGGACTCAAAAGCGTATCTTGGCTCATTATGAGGGAGAGGAAGGAAGCGAAGAAGAAGATGAACAAGATGATGATGATGATGAAGAACACATGGATGAAAGTGACTAATTTATTTCCTTTAAATTCTATGTCATGTTTTCTTTTTATTATTAAGTTTTTATTTATGCTCTAGACAATGTTCCATTCATGTTTGTGATGTTTAGGACTATTTCTGTTTTATGTTGTAACCGTAAAAAACTACGTTTCGTATCGTTTGTAGTATTTCATTTGTGTGTTAACTTTTTGGTATTTTACATTGTGTTATATTTCATATATTTTTTCTCTTTTTCCCCATCCTTTTTGATAATAACAAAGGGGGAGAAGGATATGCATGTATTGTTGTTGTTTTGTTTCAAAGAAAATGCAGGCCATTGTTAAAATTATCAAATAAAACTCATCACCATAAATCAAGGAATCATGGATTTAGGGGGAGTCTCTAACATAGGGGGAGCCTTGCATTGATTCAAACACTTTTTCAAAAGCACAAAACAACTCTCTTCAAAAACGTTTTCAAGTCTTGGTTGTCATCATCAAAAAGGGGGAGAATGTAATTGCAAAGCATCTCAAGCATAGTTTGTTTTGATGAAGACAATATGGACATCAAGCTTTCATAAAGGATGTGCAAAAAGAATCTCAAGTCTTAAGCAAAGAACACACAATTTCAAAGTCTTGAAGAAATAATAAAGATTCAAGAATCAAGCAATAAATGGCAAAGGTATAAACAATACTCACTTTGACATATAATTGTTCACAAAATATACTCTCATGCATATCATAATCATGAACAAGTCTCATATATCAAAGAGTTCTTTCAAAACCTTTTTCAAAGATAAATTTCAAAGTAAAGGTTTTAGGAACCGGGTTGTCCCTACAGGGGAACCGGTTCCCAGCATTCTATATTTTCACCTCTCTGTGTTTTACTATGGGGAACCGGGTTGTCCCTAGGCAGGAACCGGTTCCTCAGTTCAAAATTTGAATATTTCTGCTGTAACGTTCAGCAGGAACCGGGTTGTCCTATACAGGAACCGGTTCCTACTGAACCAGTGTGTTTTTCCATTGCATTTTACACTCAAACGAAATTGTCTTTATACCTTTTAAACATTGCATTGCTTCATGGAAAAATAACCTTTTGAAGAGGTGTTTTACACACTATATATTACACATCTTTCATATTCAAAAATCACCTTCTTCATTAACAATTCATAAACCATACATTCTTCATCTTTCAATATTTCCAAGTGTTCATCAAATCTTATTTTTCAAGTGAAACTTTCTATACACATTTTCATTGAGAAATCCATTCAAAGTTTCATGCATACATTGTGAACACTTATATTCATCTTGAGAATTGTTTATTTGAAGAAGAAGATCAATCCAAGATTGATAGTGCTATACAAACTTCATCTAAATCTCTTGTAAAAATTCAAAGAAAATTATCTCCTTACTATCCAGGATTGTTGGAAGTAAGTGGTGTGTTTGAAGAGGATTGTTCTTCATTCACATTAGTGTTGATTGATCTTAAAGGTGTTAAGAACCTTTGATCACCCTATAGGTTAGATAGTAGGCATAGGCTTGTACAATAATTCTAACTATAGTGAAATCTCTTTCGTGTTTGAAAGGGGACTGGAGTACTCTCGGATTGTGAGGGGAACCAGTATATATCGTTGCGTTCTTTACTTTTCCGCAATTTATCGCTTTCATCACCATTACCAAAGAAAAGAAAAGAACCTTACAAAAACCTTCAAACACTTAACCAAAAATTATTAGAAGTATTCTCATAAAACCGATTAAATTTTTGAAAACCTAATTCACCCCCCCCCCCTCTTAGGCGCACTCTTATACTTACATCATTGTATGTTGTGCACCTCTGTTGTTCAAATGGATTGTTTCACACTTACCTAAGTCTCCTACTTTCACGGAAAACCGAGAAGGTTTGCGTTGGCCTCAAAGACTTATGTCTCTTACTAATAATGATATTCATTGGTATACCTTGGCTCGTTGTGGTACAGAAACCATTGATATTTGTGGAGAGTTCGCCAACGTACCCCTCATTGGTACACAAGGAGGAATTAACTACAATCCGGTCCTAGCCCGACGACAACTCGGGTATGCAAATTCAGCTAAACCCATTGGTCTCGCAGTGGAATACTACTTTTACCGAGAAGGGGAGGATCCTCAAAGGTTGAAGACAAGAATGTTAAGAGCTTGGTATGACATCCGAAGGAAAGAAAAAGGTGGGGTAAGGAATTGCATTGCCATGGACGCCTACACCTATTGGGTAAAGAAAAGAGCAAGGGAGTTTCAAATGCCTTATGATTATGAAAACCCATGTTCCCTGTGGTATCTCAACTACCCAACATTCCCAGCGACACTACGGAAGAATACCAAGAGACTCTAGCCAAGATGAGGTTAGAAAAATACGCTTGGGAAGAAAAGTTTCGTAAGACTAATGTGGAAAACAGAAGGTTGAAGAAACGGGTGAAAGAGCACGAAGAAACTCTCTATTATCAAGATGGATGGCTCATGAGCAAAGATGAAAAAATTCTTCGAAAAGACGCTGCAATCAGGAGGTACATCAAAGAAAGCAAGAAAAAGCTTGAAGGATCAACAAGCAACGCTCCGATGCCTGACGACTGGAAGAATGTTGTTGACAAGCTAAAGACCGAAAAGGCCGAGTTGAAATCTTACTATGGGAAAGAAATCATGAAGCTTGATCGGAAAATTATAGCAAGTGTACTATTTTCTCGATGTAGTAATAATTGGGGTTATCCCCAGTGTCGATCTCTTGAGGACTGCGCAGAAACTTAAGTGTTTTAACAAATTCAATTGAACAAAAACTCCTTGGTTTGTTTCAATGTTGTTTGCAAAATTATAAAATATGAATTAAAAATTAACAACTAAATAAACTTGTATTAGACAAATAGTAAAGTAATGCTAGGGGTTGTGTATGAAATTCCTTATAACAACAATACGCTTAAAATTAATCAGATCAATACTAATTCATGTCATCACCAAAGTATGAGTGTGACTTTCCAAAATTCCTTTAGAGAAAATCATTTAATATTCCCTTTATACCCAAATTCCTTCGTTGTATAATAAGAATACTAATCTCTTTGTTTTAGCAGAAGAGTTACGGTTACAAACCTATATCTCAATTCCTTGATGATACGGATTTATATTTTTATATAAAAGCATTAACCTTGGTTTTTCCGACCTAACGTTAACCATAAATCAAAACCTTATTTTCCAATAATGGTTTGCATTAAGAACACTATATAAAAAGATGATAGTGAAAAAGTTGTGAAATTACTAATAAAATAAGCAAATTGTCATTACAATAGGAAATCAGGGACACCCCCTAGCATTGGGGGGTTTAGCCTCTCATGTTCATGAAATTAAAAACAAACATAGTGAAAGAGAAATTCATTACAATAGAATTAGGATGACTTTGATCTTCAATAGCTTCCGCGGTTGAGAGATCTCCGTTTTCCCAACAATTGCATGTATCTGCTCTTCTCCCAAATTGTACGTTAAAAATAAAAATTCAATTCTCCAAGATGCCTCCTTTTCTTGAAAAATAGGTTTAAGTAGTGATATTTTGTTTCCATCTCGTGCAGAATGACAAAATTGCCCTTAATGAGTCCAAATTGAGCAAACAGCAAAAATTCAGCATTTCTACACATTCACGCTGACACGGCCGTGTCAAATGACACGGGCTGCCCGTGTCAGCTTCTGCCCACGCCCTTCTCTTGCTGTTTACATGACACGCCCGCGTCAAACGACACTGGCAGCCCGCGTCAAACTGGCAGCCCGCGTCAAACGACAGTGGCAGCCCGCGTTTTCTTCTGCTCTTGTTCTAATTCTTTTAGAAACTTTCTTTTTTTCCTGAAATCAATAAACACTACCAAAACAACGTCTCAAAAGCATCTTATATAGAAAAATTAAAACAAGAACTAATTTGCAAAATGTTAGAAAATTAAATAAAACGATAGAAAACTAAACCATGGTATTATCGGAATGAGCGATTTCTTACCAAATAATTGATGGAAAATATGTAAAATTGGTGACCGATCACAACCCCAAACTTATCTCATTGCTTGTCCTCACGCAATGCATGAAAAGACAAAACTGAGGTCACCCCTGAATTTAGGTTACCACAATACAACCGTGCTTTTCGAAACTCAACTTCCACCATTCTGGTCAATCTTGTCAGATACACAACCCGAATCGCCCGCTTCACTTCCATATTAAAGTACTCCTTCACCTGCAAGCTTTTTCACACATCTCACCAATTCTCTCTGGGTTAAGAATACCAATTCACTCACAAGTCATAATATGCAAAACCAACTTTTAAATTTGAATAAATTCTACTTTCATACACAAACATTTCGCACACACTTTTTGAGGTCTTTTGGGTTGTAACGGGGCTTAGGACAGGTGGGATAAACAAAGAAACGTATACACAACGGTTTTGAGTGCTCGACACTCATGTTGTCTTTCTTGTCATTGTGCTTATTTTAATACGGTGGGGTTTAACATTGACTCTTTATTTTCACTCAATTATTCGAGTGTTTCAAATGTAACCAAGTCGTTTAGCCGGGACAAGTGTGTTTTTATGAGATCTATATTTTTCTTCTTATTTTTTTTTTCCGGAGCATTCAAGAGTCTCCTATTTTTTATTTTTTTTCACTTGCCCTTTTCGTATCAGGTTCGCCACCCCAAACTTAGAACTTTGCACAATTTCTACATCCACAACGTTTATGCCGAGCACGGGGAAAAGGGAAATATTTTTTTTTCTTTTTGGCCAAGGGGTAGCATATGCGGTTTAAACACAAACAAGGGGTTAAAGGCTCAAAGGGGGTTAAAAAGGATAAACATATTGACGGGTGGCTAGAAAGGCTCAAGGTTAAAACAAACAACGTGCCTCAGTGTGTGTCATCATGTAGTGTCATATGAGCAGAACGTACGCAAATTCAAAGCGGTAAAGTCATACCTGACTATTCTCTCATGATGATATATTTGTGGCTTTCTGTGCTCTCACAATGTTAGGCATAGCTTACAGGATCCACAATACTTCTTGTGTAATGTTGCTTCTTTTTCGGTTCATGGATGCCAACTTTCAATCTTAGTCCGGTGTTGTTAAGTTGCGTCCCACCATAATTTTTGGTTGAATCAACTTCCAGGGATGCCTGGGATGCAAGTTTGGGTTGGATCTTTCATCCTTTTACTACCACTCCATCAACCATCCGGTAAATCTCATCAATTTGTAACACTTGGTAAACATAATAGCATAGAAATACTAGGAAAAACAACTACTCAAAATTAAAAAAACATAACGCAATAAAACCCCCCCACACTTGAACGAAACATTGACCTCAATGTTTCAATTCGAGATAGCGAGGGTGAACTCACAGAGGGTACTGCGACTCTAGCTTCCGCTTCCTAGCTTTCACCAGAGAGACCCACTTTTCTTTATTTTCTGAAAAACAAAACAAAAAGTAAACCGCATTATTAAAACCGTGGGTTGCCTCCCACGAAGCGCTTCGTTTAACGTCGCATGGCTCGACGGTTCATTACCCTTTATTAAGGAGGGTACTTCCTCCTCCAAATCTGGTTGCTTGTCACTTCTCCAACCCTGGTTGCTTTTCTCTTCAAGTTACTATCCACTTTCATCTTCTCACTTTGATTTTCTTCTTTCTTTTTCTTCTTAACTTCTATAGCGACCTTAGGACTTTTGATAGAAACATGAGCTAGTTCCACTTGAGAAGCTATGCTTGAAACTTTTTCTTGGAGATGTTTAGGACTTTTGTATTCTCCCTCACTTTCGATCATACCAACAGAAGCTTGATCATGTACACCTTCACTTTGTTTCTTGACTTCTAGCATCTTTAAGGTTAATTCTTCATTAAAGGCTTTCACCGTCAGAGTCCCTTTCTCAATGTCAAAGTTGCAACGACTTGTCAACAAAAATGGTCTCCCAAGAAGGATAGGAGTTTCTTCATCTTCAGGAATGTCCATGATGTGGAAGTCAACAGGGAATACAAACTTGCCAATCTCCACAAGTATGTCTTCAGCTATCCCATATGATTTCTTGATGGTGTGATCAGCGAACTTCAACTTTGTCTCACTTTCACTTATCTTTCCCAATTCAAGCTTTTTAAAGATAGATAATGGCATTAAACTCACACTAGAACCCGAATCAATGAGTACCTTTTTAAACATTCTGTTCTTGATAGTGCATGGTATCGCCGCCGCTCCAGGGTCTTTCTTCTTGATGGGGATCTTCCTTGCTGGAGAGTCTATACTTCACTTTTCTGTTGCAATTTATGGTTCTCCCCCCATTGGCCTCTTTTTACCGATAACCTCCTTCATAAACTTCTTGTACAAAGGCATTTGCTCAAGTGCTTCAAAGAAAGGTAGATTAACCTCTAATTTTTTAAACTAGGCTGCAAACTTCTCAAAATCCTTTTCTGTTGAATTCTTCTTTGTCACTCTAGAAGGAAAAGGAAGCTTGATTGCCGGTTTAGCACCTTTCTTATTTTTCTCTTCAAGTTGCTTAACCGGTGGTACCACAATTTCGGGCTCTTTCACATTCTCTCTTATCTCCAAATCTACCTCAATCACCAAGGGATCATCTATTTCCTCTTTTTCTTTTTCTGGTTCTGCCACTTTCTTACTCCTTGCAGTAACAGCATTAATCTTCTCTTAGTTTTTAGGATTTTTCACAATTGAGCTCGGAAGGGTACCTTGTGCCTGTAGAGTGAGATGTTGTGCTATCTGACTCATTTGAATTTCCAGATTCTTGATTGAAGCGCTGGTGTTCCTTAGATTGCTCCTAGTTTCTTCCTGGAATTGAGAGTTTTGAGCTGCCATTTTTTCAATAGCGATCTCCCAATCTTCTTTCTTCGGTACCTGTTGTTGAAATTGTTGTTGACCTTGAGTTTGGAACTATTGTGGATGGTGTTGGAATTGTTGCTGGTATGGTGGTTGTTGTGGAGGTATATATTGATGTGGCTGAGCTTGAGATTGATATTGGTTGGGTCCCTGCTTTTGAATATTTCCTTGTTGGTTTTTCCATGCGAAATTAGGATGATTTTTCCATCCTGGATTATATGTGTTAGCGTATGGATTATTCTGCCTCAACTTATGAATCTGTTCAACTTGTTCCTGCGTTGCCACACAATGCATAGCAAAATGCGGTCCACCACATATTTCACACATAACTGATGTGATTGGCTCAACCTGTGCTACTTTCTGTTCTCCAATATTCATCTTCTTTAGTCTTCTTTCTACCTCAGCCGCAATCTGATCTTCCATTTTAACAACCTGATCTGCAAGCTTTAAATCAATTTTTCCTTCTGGTTGGTTCATTGTGCGATCATACAACTCAATATGCTCATCAGCGGCAATTGCTTCTATTATCCTTTTGATACCAGTGGCTGTTGAGAAATTGGTTGAGCCACCGGCAGCAATGTCTATGAGTTGTTTTGTCTTGACTCGTAAACCATTCACAAAAGTCTGCATTTGCTCGGTTGGGTCCATGTTATGAGTAGGACATGCAACCAAACACCTCTTAAACCTTTTATATGCATCTCCAAGTGATTCCCCTTCTTTCTGTTTGAAATTGATAATGTCATATCTTTTGCGAATGAAAACTGAAGCAGGGAAATACTCATTAAGGAAAGCATTTTCCATCTCTTGCCATGTCGTGATACTCCCAGCTGGAAGTGAGTAAAACCATTCTTCCGCATCTTCGGATAAAGTGAAAGGAAACATCACAAGTCTCTTGGCTTCTTCAGAATGGCCTTCGATCTTCAATGATGTTGTTGTGGTGAGGAATCTCTGTAGATGCTTATTTGCATCTTCATTGATTCTTACTGAAAAGGGCTTGCTTTCCAACTGGCGAATAGTAGAGGGATGTAGTTGGAAGTGTGCCACATTGACCGGTTGATTTACGATTGTCATTCAGCCAAGTGGTGCGTTCGCCCTTCCATAATCACCTAAAAGTCTTTCTGGAGGAGGTGGTGGATCCTCTGCCATAGTTTCAGATTCTGAATCTGACTACTTGGATGGGCTCGATAGTGTTTCTTCGTTTTCCGATTCTGAAACTATGGTTGATTCTTCTTTTGATGTCAGTCTTTTTTTTGCTTAGCTTCTCGAAGTCGTGCTCGCAATGATCTTTCTGGTTCTGCGTAAAAAAAACAAAATTTTGCTGAGGCCTTACCTCGCATACAAGATTAGACAATGATTAGTTGAGAGAAAAAAAATAAAAATTGCTGAAAATTAAAATTTTAGTTGCAGAGCAACAAAATTTCAATTGACTTATTAATCACTTATATTTTGGCAATCCCCGGCAACGGCGCCAAAAACTTGATCGGAAAATTATAGCAAGTGTACTATTTTCTCGATGTAGTAATAATTGGGGTTATCCCCAGTGTCGATCTCTTGAGGACTGCGCAGAAACTTAAGTGTTTTAACAAATTCAATTGAACAAAAACTCCTTGGTTTGTTTCAATGTTGTTTGCAAAATTATAAAATATGAATTAAAAATTAACAACTAAATAAACTTGTATTAGACCAATAGTAAAGTAATGCTAGGGGATTGTGTATGAAATTCCTTATAACAACAATACGCTTAAAATTAATCAGATCAATACTAATTCATATCATCACCAAAGTATGAGTGTGACTTTCCAAAATTCCTTTAGAGAAAATCATTTAATATTCCCTTTATACCCAAATTCCTTCGTTGTATAATAAGAATACTAATCTCTTTGTTTTAGCAGAAGAGTTACGGTTACAAACCTATATCTCAATTCCTTGATGATACGGATTTATATTTTTATATAAAAGCATTAACCTTGGTTTTTCCGACCTAACGTTAACCATAAATCAAAACCTTATTTTCCAATAATGGTTTGCATTAAGAACACTATATAAAAAGATGATAGTGAAAAAGTTATGAAATTACTAATAAAATAAGCAAATTATCATTACAATAGGAAATCAGGGACACCCCCCTAGCATTGGGGGGTTTAGCCTCTCATGTTCATGAAATTAAAAACAAACATAGTGAAAGAGAAATTCATTACAATAGAATTAGGATGACTTTGATCTTCAATAGCTTCCGCGGTTGAGAGATCTCCGTTTTCCCAACAATTGCATGTATCTGCTCTTCTCCCAAATTGTACGTTAAAAATAAAAATTCAATTCTCCAAGATGCCTCCTTTTCTTGAAAAATAGGTTTAAGTAGTGATATTGTGTTTCCATCTCGTGCAGAATGACAAAATTGCCCTTAATGAGTCCAAATTGAGCAAATAGCAAAAATTCAGCATTTCTACACATTCACGCTGACACGGCCGTGTCAAATGACACGGGCTGCCCGTGTCAGCTTCTGCCCACGCCCTTCTCTTGCTGTTTACATGACACGCCCGCGTCAAACGACACTGGCAGCCCGCGTCAAACTGGCAGCCCGCGTCAAACGACACTGGCAGCCTGCGTTTTCTTCTGCTCTTGTTGTAATTCTTTTAGAAACTTTCTTTTTTTCCTGAAATCAATAAACACTACCAAAACAACGTCTTAAAAGCATCTTATATAGAAAAATTAAAACAAGAACTAATTTGCAAAATGTTAGAAAATTAAATAAAACGATAGAAAACTAAACCATGGTATTACGGGAATGAGCGATTTCTTACCAAATAATTGATGGAAAATATGTAAAATTGGTGACCGATCAAATCTCAAGCTGCATAACGCATTTGGTTCTTCATCCGATGAGGATGCTTAGGATTGTTTAGCTTTTATTTATCATTTGCTTCTGTAGGAGCTACGCTCCAATGTTGTAACATTTTCCCATTATTTCAATAAAATTATAGTTCATGTTCAAATGTTTGCAAGGAAATAATCTTTAAAATGTTTGGAAAAATCATAAACTTCTTTTTGCATACATCATTCTGCATATCGATTCTGTTGTCTAGAGTCTCATCTTTTGGATTTTCCTCTATTAGATCGTCAAGCTGTCGCGCCTCAAAGTTTCTCGACCGCGCTCGCAATCAGATCACAGATACAATACTCGTTCAAGCAAAAGAAGAGTGATGGAAAGCTCTGAACAAGAGAATATTGAGCTCCGTGGTACAGTGACCACCCTTCAAGAAAAGTTGGAAAGTTTCACTACTCTGGTTGACTCCTTAATGGCCGCACAGAATCAGCAGCCACCACCCAACAGTCAAGCAACGGTGATATCCGAGACCACTACTCTAGTTTCTACAGTTGCATTCAGCATTCCATCTTTCTCCATGCCAGAAGGTTGGGGCACGCCTTTCTGCTTTGGTGCAGGTTTCCGCCATAATTTCTCTGGGGTTCAAACATCCACAACTGAAGCGCCTGCTGCACAAAGTTCACTGTTCACTCCAAATCAGGGGGTAACCTTCTCTCAAATCACTATGGCACTCTCTCAACCCACTATGACGGTTGCTACTCCTATGGTTCACACTGTTCCTTACGGAGACAATGAGATTTATCATGATCAAGGTGATAGCACAAATCAGCGTAACCGCGTGGAAGATCTCCAAGAACAGTTCAACAAGACTCAGCTGGAAGTCAAAGCTATTCGTGGGAAAGATTTGTTTGGAAAGAATGCCCAGGAGCTATGTTTGGTTCCCAGTGTACAAATACCAGCTAAATTCAAGGTCCCAGACTTTGAGAAGTACAAAGGTAGTTCTTGTCCACAAAGCCATCTCGTAATGTATGCCAGAAAGATGTCTACTTATGCAGATAATCATCAGTTGCTCATCCATTACTTTCAAGACAGTTTAACTGGTGCCGCACTGAAGTGGTACACATGATTGGATAGCACCAATATTTGGACTTTCAACAACCTAGGTGAGGCCTTTGTCCGACAATACAAATACAACTCGGATATGGCTCCAGACAGAGATCAGCTCCGATCCATGGCTCAGAAAGACCACGAAGCTTTCAAAGAATATGCCCAACGATGGAGAGAAACTGCTGCTCAGATTAATTCACTGTTAAAAGAGAAAGAGATGACAAAGATCTTCTTGAATACTCTTGGCCCGTTTTATTATGAACGCATGATAGCTAGTGCTCCAAGTGATTTCACCGAAATGGTAAACATGGGGATGCGTCTAGAAGAAGGAGTCCGAACCGGACATCTAACTAAAGAAGGTGGATCATCAAGTAGAACCAAAAAGTTCGGAAGTGGTTTCCAAAAGAAGAAAGAACAAAGTGTTGACATGGTATCCAAGGGAGGCCAAGAGGAAATGTCAATCGTCAACAACAGGTAGCTGCTATCGCACCAGCCGTTAATACAGCACCGAATCCGGGATTTACCCCGCAGTTTCAACAACAGCAGCCTCGACAACAGGCTCAACAGTTTAACAACAATCAGAATCGTGTACAAAGAGCTCCATAGTTTGATCTGATTCCAATGACCTACACAGAGTTGTACTTTGCTTTGATTAAAAGAGGTCTTGTTCAAACTAAAGCACCACCACCAGTACCTGAGAAACTCCCATGGTGGTACAAAGCTGAGGTCTCACGCCCTTATCATCAAGGAGCACCTGGCCATGATCTTGAGCATTGCATAGCTTTGAAATATGAAGTTCAGAGGTTGGTTAGATCTAATCTCCTCTCTTTCAGAAATTTGAATCCAAATGTGCAAGCAATCCGCTGCCCAATCATGGAGGGCATGTTGTAAACATGGTGTATGGATGCCCTGGCCAATACCGAATCTATGACATCAATTTCTCAAGAGCAAATTTGGTACAAATGCACTCTACTCTCTGTCAAAGGCGGGATTTTCGCCAACATCACTACGGTTCCTGTAGCATATTGTGGTGTCGTTTTTTTTACCTCCCCGTTTCACTTGGGAGGACGGCACGCTAGACCCTTCACGCGAAATTTGGAAGGAGAATGTGCCCGTGGCGGGATGAATTTTATTTCAGTTCTTCCTACGATATCACACGAAGTTTCTTATTGTCCTACGAGTAGGAAAGGGGAAAAAAGATCTCAACTAAACCCTAGGATTTTGCTAAGTGTGGGGATTTCACCTAGACTAGAAATTCTGGAGTTCGGGGGGTCGGTTATACATAGGGAAGAGTTTAAGCACCCTACATATCCGTAGTACTCTACGGGAACCTTCTTTGTGTCATTGTGATTGTGTTTGTTGCTAATGATTGGGAAAGTTTCTCCTTTGTGTTAGGAGAAGGAATTGGATTGATTTAAAAAGACAGACAGACAGACAAACAAACTGACTATTTTTCCTTGAAAGTCTTTGTTCACCTCCTTCTCCTCCTCTCTTTCTGGAGAAAGGAAAGTGACTATTAGATCCGCGATAATTCTCGTGTCAGTGCGTACGACTAAAGCGATGCATGATATGTAATTAAGTTATTATTTTTCAAGGAAACACCATAATTACGTTATGAAACATCAAACTTTTATTAATTAAGTGAAAACGCCGTTTTTTACACACTTTGAAAAAGGAAATACAGAGAAACTGAGAGAAAGGACTCTAAAACTTTGACGAAGAGCCGACTTCACGTTCTAACATTTTCTTCTGTTTCTTGAGCTAAGCGTTCTCTGACGTGAGCTGATCGATGATCCAGGAAGCAGGAGGGATATGATGAGAAAGTGACGATTGTGTCACCTATCGATCGAGTACTTCATGTAACTCATCCTTCCTTCTTAGGATGTTTTGAATCTCAACGTTTTCCGTGTTGACGATTCGATACTTGTTCCTCCAAGCATTCCTTTCTTGGCATACCTTGTTTAATGCCGTTTGCAGTTTTTCAACATCAGTGGAGAAAAGGTAAATTGGTTCCCTTAGGGGAATAGGTTCTTGATGTTGATATGGCATCCTGAGCTTGAATGCTCTGACGCGTACCCATTGAAGGTAAGGATCCAAAGAGATGCAAAGATGTTTTCCTAACAATCTTCTCCCTTTTGTGTGAACAAGACGCCAGGCTTGGACAATTTCCTTTTTCAGCATGTTACCATGATCGTCGATGTTCTTAAAGAACAGACCCTCCAATTGAATACTACTTGGAATATTTTTCATGGGATAGCCGTATTGACGACGGGCTAAAGCTGGATTATAACTGATTCCTCCCTTAGTTCCAATAAGGGGTACGTTGAGATAACTTCCGCAACTGAAGATGATCTTGGTTTCGTCGTTGTCAGGACTACACCAATCAATGTCTGTATGAGTGAGAGACATGATTTTCTGTGACCAGTAAAGGCCATTCCTCATGTTCCAGAAAGTGCTAGACTTTGGCAGGTGTGAGACGAACCATTCGTATAACAACGGTACGCAGCATGTGATTAATCCTCCTTGCTGCAGGTTTCTTGAATGCACAGAGTGATAAGCATCCGCAAGCAAGGTTGGGAATGGATTTCCAATCAAAAAGATCTTAATTGCGTTGATGTCGACGAAATCATTAATGTTAGGAAACAAAAACAACCCGTAGATAAGCAATGCTAAGATTTCCTCAAACGCGCTCATATCTTGGATGCTGACGAAGTACCGAGCTTGATCTAACAAGAACTTGGAGGGTAATCCTTGAATTCCTCCTCTACTCACCATATGAGTTCTGATGTCGACTACGTTCAAAGGAGTAGTTGCAGCAATGATAATGTCGTCAGGATCCTTTTCGAAACCGGAGTACGGATCTTGCGCATACACGGGTATTCCAATCAGACGAGATTACTCCTCCAACGTAGGCATGAGTTGATAGTCTGGAAAGGTAAAGCAGTGATACGTTGGATCGTAAAACTGTACCAATGTGGGAAGGATCCCATCCACAATGTTAGTGCTGAGAAGAGGCAGAAGTTTTCCATACTTCTCCTTGAAAGCCTGGGGGTTGACCACCAGTTTTCCGAGCTTTTCCAATTCCTCAACCTTAGGAATTTTGAAGGTGTATTTCCTAGCTCTCTTTCTTCCATAATCCATGGTATAGATCCTTAACTCCTTTCTCCGTTTCTCTCTTTCTATGAAGTTCAAAACGTTCGTTATTTAGTTTCCTTGAAAAGCGACTCGATAAAGACTCTTTTTTTTTTGTTTTAATTATTATGATGAATGATGCATGAATACATGAATGCACACACAAGAGTTTTTAAACAAACATGGCGTAGAAGGGTATAGTGGTCATGAAGTCACAACGCAAACCTCGCCCCAATGGTAAACTAAGGATAAGGATTTTTGTACCTGTAGAACGGGTTCTAGGGGTCTCAGAGTTTTTGCTCAACCTTAAAGATACGTTGACTGGTATCTATAAGAGAGTTTTCTCTGAGTGTAGTATCTGCGTGACAATTACTTCCGTAATCACCGCTCTACGTCCTAAAAAAGGCTTTAAGTTGGGTTAATGTGTTTCTAGGTCCTCCTGGTACAAATCAGTCTCGGAATACATTGGCGCAATTAATCACAACCAGCCAGGCAAATCCCAAGAGTAGATTTGGAAACCAAGATTAGAGGGCCTTCACCGAGAAGACATCCTCCATCCTATCTTATGTTGCACTCAAATCCGGGTATAGGATTTCTCACCACAAGGGGGAATCAAGCCCTTTCTCGATACAGAATAAACAAAATAAACAAATATATATGCAACAAACACATGAAATGACACAGAGGTTAGGCAGGACCTCTCTTGTTTGAGGGGGAATTTGGCATCCCTAATTCCTCATTGGGGCTGGACCAGCAAGAGGTCAACCATTGGTTTGGATGAAAAACCAAGGTTTTTAACACTTATATCCCCAGCAGAGTCGCCATTTTTCTGTGGTGTCATTTTTTTTTACCTCCCCGTTTCACTTGGGAGGACGACACGCTAGACCCTTCACGCGAAATTTGGAAGGAGAATGCGCCCGTGGCGGGATGAATTTTATTTCTGTTCTTCCTACGATATCACACGAACTTTCTTATTGTCCTACTAGTAGGAAAGGGGAAAAAAGATCTCAACTAAACCCTAGGAGTTTGCTAAGTGTGGGGATTTCACCTAGACTAGAAATTCTGGAGTTCGGGGGGTCAGTTATACATAGGGAAGAGTTTAAGCACCCTACATATTCGTAGTACTCTACGGGAACCTTCTCTGTGTCATTGTGATTGTGTTTGTTGCTAATGATTGGGAAAGTTTCTCCTTTGTGTTAGGAGAAGGAATTGAATTGATTTAAAAAGACAGACAGACAGACAAACAAACTGACTATTTTTGGTATTTTATTAGCTCGCTGAGGTTCCTTGTGAACCTCATGCCTACATATCCCTAGTGGAAGTCAGAGCTTAATGTAGTTCGGGGAACTAACTAGGGAAATTAAAAGATTTTTGGTGCCTTGCTTGAAGCTCAAGGTTGAAGCTTTGAATTGAATCTCTGTTTACAATAAAGAGACATGAAATCATCTTTACAGAGAGGTATTTCTAATATTCCACCACAAACATTTTAAAAGTGACAGAAAAGCTAAAAAAAAGATGTTTCATTAAGAGGGGAGTCTACTTGGTTGATCAAGTATGACAGCCATCGTGCCTCTAAAATGAAATATTCTCAACCAAATTAGGGAAAGGGTCGTACAAGTGTGGGTGTGTTGCCAGAGCATGCCTTTCAGTGTCCTAAATAGGAGAAATGATGATTTGTTTGAAATGATGATTTGTTTGAAATGATGATTGTTTGAAATGATTGTTTGTTTATGGTGAGATAAGAGAAATATCTACCTATGAAGACGAGCTATGTCTATCTATTGTTTGAAAGATTTGATTTTTTAGCTGGCATGAATGAGGCCCAAGCTTAAGGCTTTTGATTGATTTATTGACTTATGGAGAGATAACTCTACTGGGGAGAATTTAAACTAAGGAGTTTTTGTGTTTTGTACAAAGCCCAGAATTGAGGCTGACTCTAATTGGAGAGTGTTTATTTGATGGATTTTATTTGGTGTTCTGTACAAAGCCCAGAATTGAGGCTGACTCTACTTAGGGAGACTCTATTTTTGTGTGCCTTGTATGAAGCCCAAGGTTGTGGCTAGCAGCTGAGGAAACTGAGTTTTTGAGACTATGAATGACTCTATTTTGGGTGCCTTGTACAAAGCCCAAGGTTGTGGCTGACTCTTAACTGAGGAAGTTTATTAATTTGTGCCTTGTATGAAGCCCAAGGTTGTGGCTACTCTAGCTAGGGGGAATATTATTTTCTGCCTTGTACAAAGCCCAAGGTTGTGGCGGACTTTTAAAGAAACTGAGTATGGAAGACTCTATGGGGAAAAGATCCTAGAGATTAGGAATCTTTGACACAGGGAAAATATGGTTTATCTGCCTTGTACAAAGCCCAAGGTTGTGGCTACTAAAAATGAAAGACTCATTGGGGAAGTTTTATTCCGCTAGAGGTTCTAACAAACTAATTTATTATTTTTATGTTTTTGGAAGCTAACCCTTTCCAGGGATTTTGACTCATCTAGAGAAATTGACTATTAAAAGACTGATTTTTATCATGTTTTTTGGAGGCTGACCCTTTCCAGGGGTTTTGATTCTTTTGGGGAATTTATCCCTTAAAGGAATAAATCTTTGGATTTGAAGGAGTGATTTTGGAGGCTGACCCTTTCCAGGGGTTTTTGTTAAAATGAAAGAATGTATGGAGGCTAACCCTTTCCAGGGTTTTTATTAAAAATGGCAGAAAGATTATCTAGTGGAGACTTCTTGTTTAAAGCCCAAGATTAAGGCTGACTCTTGCTGAGGATAAGCAAATATGGATCCTAGACTCTGCTAAGGAAGATTGATGAAGATAAGGGTGACAGAGACTGTCCATGTCTCTCATTCCAAAAAATGTACTCAATATGAGATTGAGACAAACTTAGCTTGTTTAAAGTCTGGTTTTAAAGAATGGAAGAAACTCACCAGGATAGGCTAAAAGGTAACTAAAGACCTGTTCCTATGTTTATAAGAAACCTGATGGGTCCTTGTATACAAGCTCAAGAGGAAGCTAGAAATGCTTTTAAGAAGCCTGTGGGTCCTTGTACAAAGCCCAAGAGGAGGCTAATCGAGGGTCATCGAGGGTCCTTGTTATAGCACAAGAGAAAGATATGTGGTTTTGAACTTATTTTGGCTCTAAGCAAATGGGTAAGAGGTTTCACCGGGAATAATTCCTCTTTGGGTGGATGTGTCCTGTTTTTGGGTTCTAAGGCTTTTACCAAGATGTTTCACCGGGAATAATTCATCTTGGGGGTTTGAACTACAGATCTCTAATTAGGAAAGAGCCTTCACCGGGAAGACATTCTCAATCCTATGCCATATTCCTATAATATATGTATATATATAGTTTAACTGTCCTAGGGTTTACACTCAAACGTAGTTCGAAACAAATATACAAACAGTTCTATATTTGACAGTAATTTAAATAAAAGACTGTAAATTGAAAGCTTGTAAAGCCTAACCTGGATGGAGTGGAGGCCTTTGAAGAAGTATGTACAAAGCCTTACCAGCAATTTTTGTTGTTTTGTTGATAACAGTTGTATATTTATTATAAACAGTTAAAGGTTTTGAAAACAGAAGAAGTGAAGATGGACAAAGGTCACATAGGTATCTGAAGAGTTTCACCGGGAATAATGCCCTTCAAATACCAGAAGAATGTTTTGAAAACAGAAAGAAGATTTTGTAAATACAGTTTTTGAAAACAAACTAAGAAAAGAAAAAGGTGCTGAGACTCACACTCTATTAGAGGCCCATAGAAAATGATTCACTGTTGAATGAGATTGAAATGATATAAGGTTTTGTTGTTTGAAGACCTTAATCATTTGTTTAATCGGAGACTGAAAACAGTTTTGAATACTGACAAAAGTCAACTTAATTAAGGCAAAGATGAAATCTTATACCTAATTAAGACCTAAATAATTAGGGTTTTATCATAAGATTATTCACAAAATAATTAGGTTAAAACAAAATGAAGATATATATTTTCAAAGTATTTAAGAAAAAACTTAAAACATACTATTTTAAACCTAATAAAAATATATGAAATAAATAATATTTTTATGATTTTTTTGATTATTCACAAAATAGATATATTAAATGACAAGTGTGTAAAAAATGAGATCAAGATGAATTAATTTGATAGGTTAAATAATTGTTTAAAGTTGTGAAGAAATTAAATGAAAAAGAGTGATAAAAAATAAGGTTTTGTCACCTAGAGGGATTGAACTCACGCCCTCTAAGTCACTTACCCAAAATAACACCACTGGGCCAACGCGCGCTTGGTGTTTATGACACACATCCAGTTCATTATATATTCAAACAAGTGGTAAATCATTGAAAAATAAAAGAAACAAAAAGTCAGGGGAGAGGGGGATTCGAACCCCAGACTTGAGGCATGAGGAGACTAAGAGCGCATGTGAGGCCACTAGGGCAAACGATGAATTCGTTTATAAAACGCATTCCATTCAAAATAAAATAAACCTAGCATATAGATTTGAATTTCGCGCGCCACCATGGTCGTCTTCTTCCTCGAGCTCAAGGATTTTCAAAATTCTAACTCTCTGGTTTCTCAACTAAATGGCATGATGTAAACATCAATCTTGCTCTAAATTTCCTCACGAATCCAGACATGTAACTAACATGAATTTATATTAACTACATCTACTGAATTAACTAAATTACGTGAAGAACCCTAAAATTTGAAATTTAAATTAAATGATCATACTGAAGTATAAATGACTGATGATAGAGGGTTTTTAATCCTCTGATGATGCTGAATGAAATGGTATCGAGCTTTAACCAAAGAAGTACACGAATTAAAGAGATGGAGTTGAGAAACTTACCTCTGAAAATGGAGGTCGTGAGGATGATAGAGAGCACCTGGGCTTGTATGAATGATCCCAAAAGCTTCCTTGGAGCTCAGTGATGCTAACTGAATGCTTATTGTGACTTCAAACCTTCTTAATTGCTCTATGGACCTCCTTCGATTTGAGCTTCAAGTGGACATGGAGGGTGATGAATCTTGAGTTACAGATGAGCTGCAGCCATCTGAACAGCTTCACTATGACCTATGGAATGTGTCTGGATGCTTGGCTTTGTTGGAAACCTTCTGAATTGCTCTATGGACCTCCAACTGCAACAGCTCCAAAGTGAGAGAAACAATGGTGTTCCTCCACCTACAGAAGTGATCCAGGTTCTTGGATCACCTCAAATGAGCCCCCTTGAGATGTTAGAATGCTTACTTTCCAAAGATAAGCTCTGGTTTAAAGAAAACGATTCTTCTAGCCAAATAACTTTGAAAAACCATAAGCATGAGAAGAGAAAGAGAAAGCAAGGAATATGGTTGCTTTGGTGTGTTTTCTGAATGAGAAAGAGCCCTCTATTTATAGGCAAATGGCTCAGAGCATTTGAACATAGCAAGCTTGCTTTGTGAAGTGAGTTTGGTTTCTTAGCCATGAAGAAAATTTGAAAATGTCCCAAATGCAATGATGCATTTTCGGGCTATCTTCCCCAACCATTGATCTTGTATGATCTTAGGGAACATTTCTGATTCAGAGGAGAGTTCTAATTGGCTTAGAGCAAGATTCCTTGATGATTCACCATTTGCCATAAATTCAAAAATGCAATCATTACATAATCACATGCCTTGGTTTTTGGGAATCTTCTCTAATCCTTATGCAATGATGAATTTGGATGTATGTCATGTTTTCAGATGCATTAGAGGTCGGGTAGCATCATTTAGAGAAGTTACTTGCACAAAATTGCAAAGTTTCAAATTGCACATGACCTATAATTTTCACTTCAAGTGCCTAACTTTGGTCAATCATATCTCTTAGCTCAAAATGAATTTGGGAGAGGTTGAGCACAATTTGGAAAGCCCTCAATATGTACTTTGATTCATTAGTTTAGTGTTTGCCCAAATTCTTTAGGGAAATTAGTGAAAAAGTCCCATAAAGTTTGAAGAAAACTAGGGTTTTCTTGCATGTTTTGTGAAAGCAGCCACTTTGAAGCTCCATAACTCTTCAATGATTGATTTTGAGCCAAAACATCATATGAGTCAAAGTTGTTTATTGGATCAAAATCTACAACTTTCATGTTGGGAGTTTTTTTCAGTTTGTAGGTGAAATTTTGAGAAAATCCCTTCCAAAGTTTGGCAAAAATCACTTGAAAACACTTAGAAAAATTTCTAAGTATGAAAAGTCAAACTTTTGACTTTTGATTTTTGATTGATTTTCTTGATTTTCCTTGATCAAATGACTTCAAATATCATATATTGATGATTTAAAACTTCAAAAGTCTTGGTTGACCAAAATTTCCAAAAAGTCAAAGGTGATCCTGTGCAGTTGACTTTTTCAGATGAAGTGAATTCTTGGACTTTTGTGATGAATCAAAATCTCCTCTTCAAATGAGTAATGTGAATGGATTATATTGAGGGAATAAAATCTCTTGAGTCATGCTCTGGGTTTTGGATCCATATCCTGATTAAAAGTCAACTATCTTGGTGAATTAGGTCAAAAACCCTAATTGTCGACCAGATGAAATTGATGACTATGGATCTTGGCTTGGAGTGTAATGCCCAATGGATATTGTTATATGAGCCATTTGAATATGATTGATGCCTTTGAGTGATCCCCTGGAGTTTTCTAGGGTTTCCCAAATGTGATCCCTGATTTTAGTCCTTGATGGGGCTCAAAACCCTAGACTGGGTATCAGATGAACAAGTGACTGCTCTGAGTATCTATTTTGTCTTTGATGAAAAGTCTAAAATATTATGACATCTCAGGGGGTCAAAAATTAGGGTATGACAGATGCCCCTATTTAAGTTTCTTTTATCTGGAGGGAGAGAGATTGATATCTCGATTACTTCAGAGTGAAAGAGACTTAAATACCAAAGAATGCCCAAATTTTTGGGCGTTCCTGAGATGTTGCAATGATGAAAATCTTTGTATGACTTGATCCCGTTGTCGCACTCGGCGGGGGATAGGGAGACAAACTCCTGTAGAAACACGTAATGTGGATTCAGGTGAATGGATGGCAAAGTAACATGCGCAATCCATCTTCTTCAACTAAGTGTCGATACTTAGAAAAAGGTAAGCAACCCCCCCTCGATCCGGATGTCTGTATTGCGGAACTGGTCTCAGTTATAATGACGATAAACAACCTCCCCTCGTTTCGGATGTCCATATCTCGAAACTGGTCTCAGTTGTGATAACCTCCCCTCGATTCGGATGTCTGTATCTCGGAACTGGTCTCAATTATATTGACGATAAACAACCTCCCCTCGTTTCGGATGTCCATATCTCGAAACTGGTCTCAGTTGTGATAACCTCCCCTCGATCCGTATGTCTGTATCTCGGAACTGGTCTCAGTTATATTTGGACAATATCTCAGATAAAGAGAAAATTTCCAAAGGTTTGTTTCCTCATCAAACTTCTCATCAACACTTGGAGATGAGACGCCATTTGATGGTAATAAAGAAACTTTACCATCTTTCCTTTCGACTTGATCTTTTTGAAAGAATGTCATATCGCCTCATGATCTTTTGAGGGGCTAATGACTTTGCTTGAAAGTGGACGAACTGTTTTCGGGGTGAAAACCGCCATTCGTCGACTTATGCCGGGGAATCAACAAACTGTTTTCCTAAGATGAAAACCGCCATTTGTCGACTCTGAAGGGGATGAAACATCTCAGAAACAGACAAATTGTTTAAAGAAACTGCCATTTGTCGATTTCTTGAATATTTAACAGACAAACTGTCTTTCCTTGGGGAAAGACTGTCATTTGCCAATTGCTAGGGGAACAAACTGTCTTCTACTGGGAGAGACTGCCATTTGTTGACCCTGCCGTGGAAAGAAACGAGTGAACTGTCTTCTGCTGAAAGAGACTGCCATTCACTGGCTCGTCTTAGGAAAAAGTGAGCAAACTGTCTTCTAATGGAGGAGACTGCCATTTGCTTATTTTGGTGGGGAAATTCGAAAGAGGACAAGCTACCTTTCGGAGAAGATTGTCAACTGTCAACCTGCTTGGGAAGTCCAAAAGTGGACAAACTATCTTCCGGAGAAGATTGCCGTCTACTGACCCGTTGGGGATAACAAAAGTAGTGAACAAACTTTACTCTTTGAGGGAGATTTCTGCTTGCTGACTTGCTGGGGAATCCGAACTATCTTCTTGAAGAAGATTGACGTTCACTGACTCCGTTGGGGATTTGTTGAAGCATCCTCCTGGGAGAAAACTTGTCAGTTGTCAACTTTGCCGGAGAATCAGAGTTATTTTCCTGATGCAATCTGTCATCCATCGACCTTGCTCGGGATATTGAACGACTCTGTGCAGAAGGCAAATGTGAAACAAACCCATTTTGTCGAGTGTGGCTCTGCGGGAGAATCTCAGCTGGGGAACTCCAAAAGTGAACAAACTATCTCTTTAAAGGAGATTGCCATTTGTTGACTTGCTCGGGGAGATCCCAAATTATTTTCCTTGACGACAAGTGGTATTTATTGATCCTGCCGGGGAAAGACCATACTCTCATCGACCCTCTGGGGAATAAAAAATGAAAAATACACTATCTTATCTGAAGAAGATTGTCAAGTTTCGCTCTGCGGGAGAACCTCGGCTGGGGAACTCCAAAAGTGAACAAACTATCTCTTTAAAGGAGATTGCCATCTGTTGACTTACTCAGGGAGATCCTTGTGTATGAACTGTCGTCTCAAAATAGAAAGTTCTTCCACAACTCGCAGGGAAAACTCGAGTACATGTCTTAATGACTTGGGTACTAACATGATCAAAGCCCGACTAGACTATGTAATTATGATGTAATGTATGAATATTATAAAATGCAAAGTGAATATGAATAGAATTGTCGCGGACGTGAAATCCTGGGATACGACTTGAACTTTGTTGATCAGAAGATGTCTTCTTCTTGAGAGATGCACTCCATTGGGGATATCTGGTTATCAGTTGCCCGCGGTTTGGAAGTGAGTGAAATGATTTAAAGTGAAGATCCGTCAACGGGAGATGTTCGCAAAGCGACCTCATGGGGAAATCTGGGTTCCCGGAGTCTCAACCGTTCTTGGAGCAACTGTTCGCATTCTTCCTATTGTAAGTAAACCTTAGAAAGAATTTTCACCTTTATTTTTGCAAGTAAATTCATTTTGGTTTTATGAAAACATTTGTTTCAAGAAAATGACTGTTTAAACTTAAAATGCATTTCAAGAAACTGAATAAGACTAGATTGCAAAGAAAAGGCACAAGGCTCGAATTATTATATATGGAATGGTAATCAGCCAAATGCTTGATTCCATGGAGTATTTACAAAGTTGGAAATTGGTAATTTTTGGGAAAAGGGCTACGATGAAACGTGACGACCGTTATCTTTCCCTTCCACTCCGAATTGTGCTGTATCCGTGCTTTGTAGAAGATGACCTACTGATGATGAATACTCCACTATGGATTTCGAATGATCAAGTTTGTCCTGAACACAGTTACTTGCCATATATCCCTAACTTTTGCGTAAACTACCCCTTTCGGGTTTTAAGTCTACCGGGATTGATTATTTTTTATGTCTCTAACTTTTGCCTGAATCACCCTTTCAGGTTTTCGACTCACCGAGACGCTCTTTTTTGCCTAAGCCGCTCTTTGCGAGTTTTCAACTTAGCGAGCTGTTCTTTTGTTTATTTAGGCGAAGTATTTCTTGATTGCGTCGACGTTCACAGGACGGGTGAATTCTTCTCCATCCATAGTCGTGAGCAGTAAGGCTCCTCCTGAGAAAGCTCTCTTGACGATGTATGGGCCGTCATAATTGGGAGTCCATTTCCCTCTCGAATATGTGAGAAAAGATTGAATCTTTTTTAGTACAAGGTCGCCATCTTTGATTGTGCGAGGCCGAACCTTTTTGTCGAAAGCTTTCTTCATTCTTTGTTGATATAGCTGTCCGTGGCATAAAGCTGTCATGCGTTTTTCTTCGATTAAGTTCAATTCATCGAATCTGCTTTGACACCACTCGGCTTCTATTAATTTTGCTTCCATCTAGACTCTCATTGATGGGATCTCGACCTCTATAGGTAGGACTGCCTCCATGCCATATACAAGGGAGAAAAGAGTTGCTCCAGTCGAAGTACGTACATATGTACGGTAACCATGAAGAGCAAACGGGAGCATTTCATGCCAATCTTTGTAAGTAATGACCATCTTCTGAATGATTTTCTTGATGTTCTTGTTAGCTGCTTCTACAGCTCCATTCATCTTTGGTCTGTAAGGAGATGAGTTGTGATGCTCAATCTTGAATTCTTCACAAAGCTCCTTCATCATTTTATTACTCAAATTTGACCCATTGTCAGTGATTATCCTGCTAGGAATGCCGTAGCGACATATGATGTGATTCTTGATAAACCTGACGACAACTTGTCTTGTAACGTTTGCATATGAAGCTGCTTCAACCCACTTGGTGAAATAGTCTATGGCTACCAAGATGAAGCGATGTCCGTTGGACGCTTTTGGCTCGATCATTCCAATCATGTCGATTCCCCACATGGAGAAAGGCCAAGGGGAAGAGAGTATGTTTAGAAGAGATGGTGGCACATGAATTCTATCGGCGTAGATCTGGCATTTGTGACACCTCTTTGCATATAGGTAGCAATCTGACTCCATCGTCAGCCAATAATATCCTGCTCTCAATATTTTCCTTGTCATGGTGTGTCCATTGGTGTGAGTACCAAAGGAACCTTCATGTATTTATCTCATGAGTGTTTCTGCTTCTTTCTTGTCAACGCATCTGAGCAGAACCATGTCGAAATTTCTCTTGTACAGAACATCTTCATTCAGGAAGAATCTACAAGCTAACTTTCTCAAAGTTTTTCGATCTTTCTTTGATGCCCCAAGAGGGTACTCTTGCCTTTGAAGAAAGTTTTTGATGTCGTGATACCGCGGTTTGTCGTCGATGATTGCTTCTACTGTGAAAACATGAGCGGGCCTATCCAGGCGCATAACATCGATCCGAGGAATGTCATTCCAATGATTTATCCTAATCATGGAAGAGAGTGTGGCTAATGCATCAGCCAAGTTATTTTCTTCACGAGGAATGTGATGAAAATCTACCCTGTCGAAGAATGGTAACAATCATCTTGCGTAGTCTTTGTAAGGGATTAGCCCTGGTTGGCGTGTTTTCCATTCTCCTTTGATTTGATTGATGACCAAAGCAGAATCTCCATATACATCCAAGTGTTTGATTCTTAGATCCATGGCTTCTTCGAGACCCATGATGCAAGCTTCATATTCGGCCTCATTGTTTGTGCATTTGAAAGTTAATATGGCGGTAAATGGAATATGGGTACCCTGTGGTGTAACAATGATTGCCCCAATTCCTCGTCCATAAGCATTGACAGCTCCGTCAAAGATTAAGCCCCATTGGGATCCTATCTCAGGTCCTTCGTCTAGTAGTGGCTCGTCGTAATATTTCATCTTGAGGTACATGACGTCCTCGTCTGGAAAGTCAAAACTGGTTGATTCATGACCATTGAGTGGGTGGTGAGCCAAGTGCTCAGCTATAATGCTTCCTTTCACAGCTTTCTGTGCGTGATACTCAATGTCATATTCTGATAACAACATCTGCCAACGGGCAATTCTCCCAGTTAAAGCAGGCTTCTCAAAGATGTACTTGATTGGATCCATATGAGAGATCAAACAAGTAGTATGTCGAATCATGTACTGGCGAAGACGCTTGGCAGCCCAGGCCAACGCACAACACGTCTTTTCGAGCATGGAGTAGCGGGATTCACAATCCGTGAATTTCTTGCTCAGGTAGTAGATGGCATGCTCTTTTCTCTTTGTCTCGTCTTGCTGTCCAAGGACACAACCCATGGAATCTTCTAAGACGGTTAAGTACATTATCAAAGGTCTTCCTTCCACTGGAGGAGACAAGATGGGTGGTTCGAGCAGATATTTCTTAATGCTGTTGAACGCTTTCTGACAATCGTCTGTCCAGACGCAACTTTGATTTTTCCGTAGAAGTTTAAAAATTGGAGCACAAGTTGCTGTAATGAGATATATGAATCTCGAAATGTAGTTCAGACGTCCAAGAAATCCTCTAACTTGTTTCTCAGTTCTGGGCGAAGGCATTTCTTGAATTGCCTTGACTTTGTCTGGATCCACTTCAATTCCTCGTTTGCTGACGATGAAACCAAGGAGTTTTCCTGAGTAGACACCAAAGGTACACTTGTTGGGATTCAGGCGAAGCTGAAACTTCCGTAAGCGTTGAAATAACTTTGTCAGATTTTGTATGTGATCTTCCTCATTCTCTGACTTGGCAATCATGTCATCCACATAGACTTCCACTTCCTTATGCATCATGTCGTGGAAAAGTGTAGTCATGGCTCTTTGATATGTTGCCCCTGCATTCTTTAGTCCAAAAGGCATAACGCGATAGCAGAACATGCCCCAGGGGGGTGATGAAAGCTGTTTTCTCCATGTCTTCAGGTGCCATTTTGATTTGGTTGTATCCTGAAAATCCTTCCATGAATGAGAAAACTTTGGATTTTGCTGTACTGTCAACCAACATGTCAATATGTGGTAACGGAAAATCATCCTTAGGGCTAGCTTTGTTCAAATCTCTGTAGTCGACGCACATGCGGACTTTTCCGTCTTTCTTAGGAACGGGAACAATGTTAGCTAACCACTGAGGGTATTCTGAAGTGACGAGGAAACCAGCGTTGATCTGCTTTTGAACTTCCTCTTTGATTTTCATGGCCATCTCCGGATGAGTTCTTCTCAATTTTTGCTTGACCGGAGGGCCTTCTGCTTTTAATGGTAAGTGATGCTCCACTATACTGGTATCCAACCCTGGCATATCCTGATAAGACCAAGCGAAGACATCCGAAAATTCTCTGAGCAGCTGTATCAAGCTCTCTCTGATCTCTGAACTGAGCGAAGCTCCAATCTTAACCTCCTTTCTGTTTCCATTGGAACCAAGGTTAGTGATCTCTAGAGGCTCATTGTATGGCTGAATGGCCTCTTCCTTTTGTTGAAGTAACCGTGAAATTTCCTTTGATATTTCTTCGTCTTCTTCTTTCTCTGCCTCGAATACAGGAAACCCAAAGCTTGGAGAAGTCATACGGTCGCACGTTTCAACGGGGTATTTTATGATTAATCTGCATATGTGTGATAAGTTTTATTTAGACAACGAGGGAAGACTCGGTGTATGCAGTTAATGAAATTTGATGTTTTTTAGGGTGTTTTTTAGGATTACCAATTTCCGAAAAAAGAAAAGGGAAAACTAACGAAGGAACAAAATGACATTTTTATTTATCAACAGTCACTTCTTGAAACAAAGACCCTATAAAACAAAACTCTATTGCTTTGGGCGAAGCAAAGAGGTACATTTTCCTAAGAAATAGTAAAATGCAAAGCCCTATGAAACATCTCTTCACCCTGGGCTATGGTGAGAGGACAAAATAACGGTGAAAGTTCCTACTTAGGAGTGCGAACAACAGTTAAAACTTCAACAGCTGTCCAATAGTGGCGAACCCCATTGTGCACTAAGTAATTTGGAACCTTAGGCTTAAGTTGGCCTGTGGTAGGTCTTGATTTACCAACCACTGTCTTTGCAACACTCAGACGATCTTCTTCTACTTCAGCAGACTGAGCGGTGTGAGCATACCCATTTCCAAGTGGAGTATGTCGGTTTTTCTTTTGAGGAAACTTCCAATCTTCTGAATGGAGAGACTCGTTGTCAGAGACACTTTCGAGATCATCCTCTTCTGTATTTTGGTCTTGCTCTTTTCACAAGATAGCATTGACTAGATATGTGAACTCTAAATCAGTAGCCTCAGAAGGTGACTTGGGGATATAATCCTCAATGACGACTTTACCAGATGCTGATGACGAATAGCAAGGGTTATATATCTCTTTTGGCTGAGAGAGGTACTCGTAATCAATGTTCCATCCAGTTGGAACAATATCTTCAAGAGAGATTCTTGAACTTTCAGGAGCGGAGTATTTCACCATGTATTCGAATTTTCCGCTTGGCTCTCCTAATTTATCCCAAGTCTCTTCGGGGATAGGAGGAACTTCTTCTGATGAACCATGACTTCTGGTGGTGAAGCTGTTTGTAACTTCATCGTTGCTTAGTTGAGTCTTACTTTCAGATCCTTTAGTCGGATAACAGCAAGGTGAATCAGACTCTGATAGGGCTATGTGTCCTGCTTTGTTAAGATAGGATAACCATTCCTCTTCATCGGTGTTTTCCGTACCGATGGTATTGACTGCTTGTTGAACAGGTTGAAGAAAACCTCCGTTGTGGAAAGATTCTTGAATTGGAAGAACTACCTCAATTCCTGGAATAGCCTTTGATGATGTTGGAAAGAATCCAACTCCTGTTCTGTTCTTGTTGTTGGTAGGAATATTAATGTGCCCCCAACCACTGGTAGTGCTATCCTTTACAACTTGGATTGCATCTTTGTAGGAAGAAATAGACGTTGCTTTCTCTTTTCCTTTTTCCTTGTCCAAGGAAAGTGCTTGGAATTTGGTTCCAACAACTTCTTTTGGTTCTATGTCGGAGAATGATGACAGGTTGCTGACAATCAAGGCTCGTTCTCCACATACGGTTACCAATTTGTCATCTCTTATGAACTTCAGTTTCTGATGAAGTGTTGAAGTAATTTCCCCAGCCTCATGAATCCATGGGTGACCTAGCAAACAACTGTATTGTGCCGGGATATCCATAACTTGGAAAGTGATTTTGAACGTCTGAGGTCCAATAGTTATGGGAAGATCCACTTCTCCGAAAACTGACTTTCTTGATCCATCAAATGCTTTGACGATGATGTGACTATCCCTTAACGGGTGATCTTTGAAAGATAATCTTGATAATGTTGATTTAGGCATGACGTTGAGAGAGGATCCATTGTCTATTAGGACTCCTGTGAGTACATCACCCATGCAGCTAACTGAGATGTGAAGTGGAAGGTTATGGTCCACTCCTTCTTCAGGAAGATCTTCGTCACAGAAACTCAGGCTAGTTCCTGCGGAGATGTAGGCAACGATATTGTTGAATTGTCCCACAGTAACACTTGGTTCTACGAAAGCTTGTTCCAAAACATTCTTTAGAGCTTCCTTATGAGCCTCAGAACTCAATAGTAGGGAAAGAACAAATATCCTAGATAGAGTATGTAGTAGCTGGTCTACAATGTTGTATTCACTCTGTGGTGTCGTTTTTTTTACCTCCCCGTTTCACTTGGGAGGACGGCACGCTAGACCCTTCACGCGAAATTTGGAAGGAGAATGCGCCCGTGGCGGGATGAATTTTATTTCAGTTCTTCCTACGATATCACACGAACTTTCTTATTTGTCCTACGAGTAGGAAAGGGGAAAAAAGATCTCAACTAAACCCTAGGAGTTTGCTAAGTGTGGGGATTCACCTAGACTAGAAATTCTGGAGTCCGGGGGGTCGGTTATACATAGGGAAGTGTTTAAACACCCTACATATCTGTAGTACTCTACAGGAACCTTCTCTGTGTCATTGTGATTGTGTTTACTGCTAATGATTGGGAAAGTTTCTCCTTTGTGTTAGGAGAATGAATTGAATTGAATAAAAGAAAGACAGACAGACTGACTGACTATTTTTGGTATTTTATTAGCTCGCTGAGGTTCCTTGTGAACCTCATGCCTACATATCCCTAATGGAAGTCAGAGCTTAATGTAGTTCGGGGAACTAATTAATTATTAATTATTTTTGGGTGCCTTGCTTGAAGCTCAAGGTTGAAGCTTGAATTAAATCTCTGTTTACGGTAAAGAGACATGAGGTCATCTTTATAGAGAGGTATTTCTACTATTCCACCACAAACATTAAAAGAGTGACAGAATAACTGAATTCATTTCATTCAAGAGGGGGACCTTACTTGTGTATGTGCAAGTATACCAGTCAAATGCCTCTTAAATGAAAGAAAGATGCTCATCCAAATTAGGGAAAGTTACCACATGTCTGGGTTTTACTGCCAGCTCATGCCTTTCGAAATCCTAAATGGGAGACTTGATTGAAATTGAAATGAAATGTAATGTTTGTTTGTTTGAATGTGGTGAGATAGAGGAAAGATCTCTCTATAGAGATAAGCTATGTCTATCTATTGTATAAAAGATTTGATTTTTTTTTTAGCTGGCTTGTATGAGGCCCAAGCTTGAGGCTTTTTGATTGATTGATTATTTATTGACTCTGGGAGAAAACCCCACTGGGGATTAATTTATGTTCTGCACAAAGCCCAGAATTGAGGCTGACTCTACTTGGGGAGAATCTATTTTGATGGGTTTTATTTGGTGTTCTGTACAAAGCCCAGAATTGAGGCTGACTCTAGCTAGGGAAAACATTATTTTCTGCCTTGTACAAAGCCCAAGGTTGTGGCGGACTCTTAAATAAACTGAGTATGGATGACTCTATGGGAAATGATCCTAGATGTTAGGAATCTTTGGCATATGAAATATGGTTTATCTGCCTTGTACAAAGCCCAAGGTTGTGGCTACTGAATAATGAAGGACTCACTAGGGGAGACTCTATTATCTGCCTTGTACAATGCCCAAGGTTGAGGCTGACTATTAATAGGGAGTTTTATTGTTTTGGTGCCTTGTATGAAGCCCAAGGTTGAGGCTAACTATTTTTGTTGGATTTTCGACTCTATTGAAGGATTTATTTATTAAAAAAAGGACTGATTTTTGGAAGCTAACCCTTTCCAGGGATTTTGACTCAGCTGGAGAAATTGTCTGTTAAAAGACTGATTTTTGTCATGTTTTTGGAGGCTGACCCTTTCCAGGGGTTTTGACTCTTTTGGGGAAATTATCTCCTAAGAGAAATGAATCTTGGTTTTTTTGAAGAAGTGATTTTGGAGGCTAACCCTTTCCAGGGTTTTTGTTAAAAAATGAAAGAATGATTTTGGAGGCTAACCCTTTCCAGGGGTTTTTGTTAAAAAATGAAAGAATGATTTTGGAGGCTAACCCTTTCCAGGGGTTTTTGTTAAAAATGAATGGCAGAAAGATTATCTAGTGGAGACTTCTTGTTTAAAGCCCAAGATGAAGGCTGACACTGACTGAGGATAAGCAAACATGGATCCTAGACTCTGCTAAGGAAGATTGATAAGGATAAGGGTGACAGAGACTGTCCATGTCTCTCATTCCAAAAGGTATACTCAATGTGTAATTGAGACAAACTTAGCTTGTTTAAAGTCTGGTTTAAATTAAAAGAAACTCACCAGGGTATGTTAAAAGGTGACTAAAGACCTGTTCCTATGTTTATAAGAAACCTGATGGGTCCTTGTACACAAGCTCAAGAGGAAGCTGGAAATGCTTTTAAGAAGCCTGTGGGTCCTTGTACAAAGCCCAAGAGGAGGCTAATCGAGGGTCATCGAGGGTCCTTGTTATAGCACAAGAGAAAGCTATGTAGTTTTGAACTTATTTTGGCTCTAAGCAAATGGGTAAGAGGTTTCACCGGGAATAATTCCTCTTTGGGTGGATGTGTCCTATTTTTTTTGGATTCTAAGGTTTTTGCCAAGATGTTTCACCGGGAATAATTCATCTTGGGGGTTTGAACTACAGATCTCTAATTAGGAAAGAGCCTTCACCGGGAAGACATTCTCAATCCTAGGTCATATTCCTATAATATATATAGTTTAACTGTCCTAAGGTTTATACTCAAACGTAGTTCTAAACTAATATATGTACACAGTTTATATTTGACAGTAATTTAAATAAAGACTGTAAATGGAAAGCTTGTAAAGCCTAACCTGGGTGGAGTGGAGGCCTTTGAAGAAGTATGTACAAAGCCTTACCAGCAATTGATGGATAATAGTTGAATATATATATATATGATAAACAGTTAAAGGTTTTGAAAACAGAAGAAGTGAAGATGGACATAGGTCACATAGGTATCTGAAGAGTTTCACCGGGAATAATGCTCTTCAAATACCAGAAGAATGTTTTGAAAACAGAAAGAAGATTTTGTAAATACAGTTTTGAAAACAAGCTAAGAAGAGAAGGTGTTGGGACTTACACTCTATTAGAGGCCCACTTGAAAATGATTTACTGTTATGAGAAACAGTTGAAAATGATTGAAATGATATAAGGTTTTGTTGTTTGAAAACCTTAATCGTCTGTTTGATCGGAGATTGAAAACAGTTTTGCAAATTGACAAAAGTCAACTTAATTAAGGCAAAGATGAAATCTATACCTAATTAAGACCTAAATAAATAGGGTTTTATCATAAAATTATTCACAAAGTAATTAGGTTAAAACAAAATTAATATATATATTTTAAAGTATTTAAGAAAACATTTAAAACATACTATTTTAAACCTAATTAAAATACATGAAATAAATAATATTTTTATGATTTTTTTTGTTATTCATAAAATAGGTATATTAAATAACAAGTGTGTGAAAAATGAAGTGAAAATGAATTAATTTGATAGGTGAATTAATTGTGTGAAGTTTGTGAGAAAAATGAAAGAAAATGGGTGTTAAAAAAAATAGTTTGGCCCTTGGAGGATTTGAACCCACGCCCTCTAGGTCACACACTCAAAACAAACACCACTGAGCCAACGCGCGTGTGGTGATAGCAAACTGGCTTCAATGCAATTCATATGTTGCTCAAGTGTATAGGAGCAAAAAGAAAATAAAATCAAAAGGTCTGAGGCGAGGGGGATTCGAACCCCAGACCTTGGGCATGAGGAGACTAAGAGCGCATGTGAGGCCACTAGGGCAGACGATGAATTCGTTGTAAAACACAAACCATTCAAAATAAATAAACTTGGCCCTCAGATTTGAAATTTGCGCGCCACCACCATTGTCATCTTCTTCCTCAAGCTCCAACAATTTGAATTTCTGAACTCTCTCAATTCTCAACCATTTGCAACGATATAAAGACCAAACTTGTTCTAAATTCACTCACGATTCTAGATATGTAACTATTATGAATTTATATTAACTATATCTACTGAATTATCTAAAATACGTGAAGAACCCTAAAATTCGGAATTCAAATTAAATGACTATACTGAAGCATAAATGACTGATGATAGAGGGTTTTTAATCCTCTTATGATGCTGAACAGAATGGTGTTGAGCTTTATCCAGAAAGATACACGAATCAAAGAGGTGGAGTTGAGAAACTTACCTCTGAAAATGAAGGTTGTGAGGATGTTAGAGAGCACCTGGGCTTGTATGAATGATCCCAAAAGCTTCCTTGGGACTCAGTGATGCTAACTAAATGCTTATTGTAACTTCAATTCTCCTGAATTGCTCTATGGACCTCCCTCGATTTGAGCTTCAAGTTAACATGGAGGATGATGAATCTGCAGTTACAGATGAGCTGCGACCATCTGGATAGCTCCACTACCTCCTATGGAACATGCCTGGATGCTTGGCTTTGTTGGAAACCTTCTGAATTGCTCTATGGACCTCCAACTGCAACAGCTCCAAAGTGAGAGCAACAATGGCGTTCCCTCACTTACAGAAGTGATCCAGGTGCTTGGATCACCTCAAATGAACCCCCTTGAGATGTTAGAATGCTTACTTTCCAAAGATAAGCTCTGGTTTGAAGAAAACGATTCTTCTTGCCAAAGAACTTTGAAAAACAATAAGCATGAGAAGAGAAAGAGAAAGCAAGGAATATGGTTGCTTTGGTGTGTTTTTCTACTGAGGTATGCTCTCCTATTTATAGGCAAATGATTTAGTACTGATTGAGAGAGTGAGCTTGCTTAGTGAAGTGAATTTGGTTTCTTAGCCATGAAGAAATTTCAAGGAATATCCAAGTGTGATCATTGCATTTTCGAGCCAGCTCCCTATCCATCGATTCTATCTGATCTTAGGGAACATTTCAGATACAAAGTGAGCTCTAATTGGTTGGTGAGAAGATTCCTTGGGTGATTCATCAATTTGCCATAAATTCTCAAATGTAATCATTACATAATCATATGTTCTTGTTTTAGGAATCTTCCTCAATTATCATGGCATGGTGAAAATGAATGCATGGCATGTTTTCAGATGTGTTATGGGTCGTGTAGCATCCATAATTGAGGTCATGTGCACAAAATTGCAAAGTTCAAAAATGATGCATGACCTATAATTTCACTTCATGAGGCCAACTTTGAACAAGCATAACTCGTAGCTCAAAATGAATTTGGAGAAGGTTGAACACAATTTGGAAAGCCCTAAACATCTACTTCAAATCATTAGTTTGGAGTTTCTTCAGAATCCTTTGGCATATTTTTGAAAAATGAGGCCAAAGTTGGAAAAAAACTAGATTAAAACACTTAGAAAATTTTCTAAGTGTTTATGACCTAAAACTTCAAAATTTCCAAAACTCTTAAATGATTGATCTTTTGAAAAAAGTTCCATTGTAAGATGTTGTTTTATTTTGCAAGATCTACAACTTTCATGTTGGAAGTTTTTTGAGTTGTGTAGGTGAAATTTTGAGTTCCCACAATGCCCTCAAAAACCCTAATTCCCGACTTTTTGCTCCTTGAAGATTCTTCTTGAATTTCTTTGGTCAAATGACTTTAATATCCATATATTGATGACATTGATCCTTGAAAGTCATGGTTTGACCAAAAATCTTAAAAGTCAAAGGTAATCCTATACAGTTGACTTTTTCCAGATAAAGTGAGATTTGGACTTTTGTGTAGAATCAAGATCTTCTCCTCAAATGAGTGATGTAAATGGGTTATATTGAGGTGGTAAAAGTTCTTGAATCATGTCTTGAGTTCTGGATCCATGCCTCTGATTAAAAGTCAACTATCCTGGTGAATTAGGTCAAAAAACCCTAATTGTCGACCAGATGAAAATGATGACTGTAGACTTTGAATTGAGGTGTAATATCCAGTGGATCTTGTTATATGAGCTATTTGAAGATGATTGATGTCTCTAAATGATCCCCTGGGGCTTTTTAGGGTTTCCCAAAGGTGATCCCTGATTTTAGTCCTTGATAGGCTCAAAAAAACCCTAGTCTGGTGACCTGAGTAAATCTATATTCAGAAGATTGGGTATCTAATCAATCATAGGTGAGAAAATGAAGCTCTTGAGTCCTATGATTATGTTAGAGACTCATTCTTCTACTGATTGATCCTTTGCCTGAGTTTTCTTGTCTTTGAACATCCTTGATTAAATGCCAGATGAAGAAGTGACTGCTTTGGGCATTAGTTTTGACCTGATGAAAATCCTGAAGATATGTCATCTTAGGGGGGTCAAAAATTAGGGTATGACAGATGCCCCTATTTAAGTTTCTTTTATCTGGAGGGAGAGAGATTGATATCTCGTTCTCTCCTGCGTGAAAGAGACTTAAATACCAAAGAATGCCCGAATTTTGGGCGCTCCTGAGATGTTGTAATTGATAAAATCCTTGCATGACTTGATCCCGTTGTCGCACTTGGCGGGGGATGAAGAGACAAACTCCTGTAGAAATACTTGATGTGGACTCTGGTAAATGGATGGCAATGTAGGATGCGCAATCCATCTTCTTTAACTAAGTGTTGACACTTAGAAAAAGGTAAACAACCTCTCCCTTGTTTCTGATGTCCATGTCTCGAAACTGGTCTCAGTCGTGTTTGGACAATATCTCAGATAAAGAGAAAAATTTCCAAAGATTTGTTTCCTCATCAAACTTCTCATCAGCACTTGGAGATGAGATGCCATTTGATGGTAGTAAAGTAACTTCAAAGGTTTGTTTCCTCATCAAACTTCTCATCAGCACTTGGAGATGAGACGCCATTTGATGGTAATAAAGAAACTTCAAGGGTTTGTTTCCTCATCAAACTTCTTACCAGCACTTGGAGGTAAGATACCATTTGACGGTAAATAAAGAAACTTCAAAGGTTTGTTTCCTCACCAAACTTCTCATCAGCACTTGGAGATGAGACGCCATTTGATGGTAGTAGAGAAACTTCACCATCTTCCCTTTTGACTTGACGTCTTTGAAAGAATGTCATATGGCCTCATGATCTTTTGATGGGTTAATGACTTTGCTTGAAAGCGGACGAACTGTTTTCGGGGTGAAAACCGCCATTCGCCGACTTATGCCAGGGAATCAACAAACTGTTTTTCCTAAAAGGAAAAACTGCCATTTGTCGACTCATACCGGGGAATCAACAAACTGTTTTTCTTAAGAGGAAAACTGCCATTTGTCGACTCTGAGGGAAATTAACAAACTATTTTCCTAGGAGGAAAACTGCCATTTTTCAACTCTGAAGAGGATGAAACATCCCAGAAACAGAAACACTGTTTAAAGAAACTGCCATTCGTCGATTTCTTGAGTATTTAACAGACAAACTGTCTTTCCTTGGGGAAAGACTACCATTTGCCAATTGCTAGGGGAACAAACTGTCTTCTACGGGGAGAGACTGCCATTTGTTGATTGCTAGGGGAACAAACTGTCTTCTACTGGGAGAGACTGCCATTTGTTGATCCTGTCGTGAAAGAAAGTGAGCAAACTGTCTTCTACTGAAAGAGACTGCCATTTGCTGACTTTGTTGAGGAATCTTTAAGCGAAACGAACTGTCTTCATGAAGAAGGCTGCTATTCGTTATTTTTGTCCGAAAAAGTGAGTGAACTGTCTTTTGCCGAAAGAGACTGTCATTCACTGACTTCGCTGGGGATCATTTGTCGATCTGTTGGGGAGATTCCCAATTATTTTCTTTGACGGAGAGTGGCATCTCTTGACCCTGCTGGGGAAATACCAAACTGTTTCCCAGGAGAAAAAACTACCACTTATCAATTATGTCGGGGAATCCACACTTCTTGGAGAAGAGAACCGCTCATCGACCCTGTGGGGAATTCCAAAATGCGAAACAAACTACCTTATTTGAAGAAGATTGTCGAGCGTCGCTCTGCAGGAGATTCGCTGTTGGGGAATTCCAAAAGTGAACAAACTATCTCTTTGAGGGAGACTACCATTTGTTGACTTGCTTGGGGAATTTGGGTATATGAACCTTCTTTATGAAGAAGAAAAACCCTTTCACAACTTTGCAGGGGAATCTTGAGTATATGTCTCAATGACTCGGGCATTCACATGATCAAAGCCTGAATCGACTATGCAGTTATACTGTATGCATGAATATTATGACAAATATAAAATGTAAAGTGAATGTGAATAGAATTGTCGCGGATGTAAAATCCTATGATACGACTTGAATCTTGTTGATTAGAAGATGTCCTCTTCTTGTAGTTCGAACTCTGTCGGGAATACCTGGTTATCAGTTGTCCGCTGTCCGAAGTGAGTAATATGAATTGAAGTGAAGATCCGTCATCGGGAGATGTTCGCAAAGCGACCTCATGGGGAAATCTTGGTTCCAGGAGTCTCAACCGTTCTCGGAGCAACTGTTTGCATTCTTCCTATTGTTTGTAAACCTTAGAAAGAAAATTTCACCTCTATTTTTGCAAGTAAATTCATTTTATTTTATGAAAACATTTGTTTCAAGAAAATGACTGTTTAAACTTAAAATGCATTTCAAGAAACTGAATAAGACTCGATTTGCAAAGAAAGGCACAAGGCTCAAATTATTATATATGGAATGGTAATCAGCCAAATGCTTGATTCCATGGAGTATTTACAAAGTTGGAAATTGGTAATTTTTCGGGAAAAGGGCTACGATGAAACGTGACGACCGTTATCTTTCCCTTCCACTCCGAGTTGCGCTGTATTCGTGCTTCGTAGAAGATGACCTACTGCTGATGAATACTCCGGTATGGATTTTTGAATGATCAAGTTTGTCCTGAACACAGTTACTTGCCATATATCCCTAACTTTTGTGTAAACTACCCCTTTCGGGTTTTAAGTCTACCGGGATTGATTCTTTATTATTTTTTTATGTCTCTAACTTTTGCCTGAATCGCCCTTTCGGGTTTTCGATTCACCGAGACGCTCTTTTTTGTCTAAGCCGCTCTTTGCGAGTTTTCGACTTAGCGAGCTGTTCTTTTGTTTATTTAGGCGAAGTATTTCTTGACTGCGTCGACGTTCACAGGACGGGTGAATTCTTCTCCATCCATAGTCATGAGTATTAAGGCTCCTCCTGAGAAAGCTCTCTTGAATCTTTTTTGAGTACGAGGTCGCCTTCTTTGATTGTGCGAGGTCGAACCTTTTTGTCGAAATCTTTCTTCATCCTTTGTTGATATAGCTGACCGTGGCATAAAGCCGTCATGCGCTTTTCTTCGATTAAGTTCAATTCATCGAATCTGGTTTGACACCACTCGGCTTTTGTTAATTTTGCTTCCATCAAGACTCTCATTGATGGAATCTCAACCTCTATAGGTAGGACTGCCTCCATGCCATATACAAGGGAGAAAGGAGTTGCTCCAGTCGAAGTACGTACTGATGTACGGTAACCATGAAGAGCATACGGGAGCATTTCATGCCAATCTTTGTAAGTGATGACCATCTTCTGAACGATTTTCTTGATGTTTTTGTTAGTTGCTTCTACAGCTCCATTCATCTTTGGTCTGTAAGGAGATGAGTTGTGATGTTCAATCTTGAATTCTTCACAAACCTCCTTCATCATTTTGTTATTCAGATTTGACCCATTGTCAGTGATTATCTTGCTAGAAATGCCGTAGCGACAGGTGATGTGATTCTTGATAAACCTGACGACAACTTGTCTTGTAACGTTTGCATATGAAGCTGCTTCAACCCATTTGGTGAAATAGTCTATAGCTACCAAGATGAAGCGATGTCCGTTGGACGCTTTTGGCTTGATCATTCCAATCATGTCGATTCCCCACATGGAGAAAGGCCAAGGGGAAGAGAGTATGTTGAGAAGAGATGGTGGCACATGAATTCTATCGGCGTAGATCTGACATTTGTGACACCTCTTTGCGTACTGGTAGCAATCTGACTCCATCGTCAACCAATAATATCCTGCTCTCAGTATTTTCCTTGTCATGGTATGTCCATTGGTGTGAGTACCAAAGGAACCTTCATGTATTTCTCTCATGAGTACTTCTGCTTCTTTTCTGTCAACGCATCTGAGCAAAACCATGTCGAAGTTTCTTTTGTACAGAACATCTTCATTCAGGAAGAATCTACAAGCTAACCTTCTCAAACTCTTTCTATCTTTCTTTGACGCCCCAAGAGGGTACTCTTGCTTTTGAAGAAAGTTTTTGATGTCGTGATACCACGGTTTGTCGTCGATGATTGCTTCTACTGTGAAAACATGAGCGGGCCTATCCAGGCGCATAACATCGATCCGAGGAATGTCATTCCAATGATTTATCCTAATCATGGAAGAGAGTGTGGCTAATGCATCAGCCAAGTTGTTTTCTTCGCGAGGAATGTGATGAAAATCTACCCTGTCGAAGAATGGTAACAATCTTCTTGCGTAGTCTTTGTAAGGAATTAGCCCTGGTTGGCGTGTTTCCCATTCTCCTTTGATTTGATTGATGACCAAAGCAGAATCTCCATATACATCCAAGTGTTTGATTCTTAGATCCACGGCTTCTTCGAGACCCATGATGCAAGCTTCATATTCGGCCTCATTGTTTGTGCATTTGAAAGTTAATCTGGCAGTAAATGGAATATGGGTACCTTGAGGAGTAACAATGATTGCCCCAATTCCTCGTCCATAAGCATTGATAGCTCCGTCAAAGATTAAGCCCCACTGGGATCCTATCTCAGGTCCTTCGTCTGATAGTGGCTCGTCGTAATCTTTCATCTTGAGGTACATGACGTCCTCGTCCGGAAAATCGAAACTGGTTGATTCATGACCGTTGAGTGGGTGGTGAGCCAGGTGCTCAGCTAGAATGCTTCCTTTCATGGATTTCTGTGCGTGATACTCGATGTCATATTCTGATAGCAACATCTGCCAATGGGCAATTCTCCCAGTTAAGGCAGGCTTCTCAAAGATGTACTTGATTGGATCCATATGAGAGATCAAACAAGTAGTATGTCGAATCATGTACTGGTGGAGACGCTTGGCAGCCCAGGCCAAAGCACAACACGTCTTCTCGTGCATGGAGTAGCGGGATTCACAGTGAGTGAATTTTTTGCTTAGGTAGTAAATGGCATGCTCTTTTCTCTTTGTCTCGTCTTGCTGTCCAAGGACACAACCCATGGAATCTTCTAAGACGGTTAAGTACACTATCAAAGGTCTTCCTTCCACTGGAGGAGACAAGATGGGTGGTTCGAGCAGATAGTCCTTAATGCTGTCGAACGCTTTCTAACAATCGTCTGTCCAGACGCAACTTTGATTTTTCCGTAGAAATTTGAAAATAGGAGCGCAAGTTGCAGTCATGAGATATATGAATCTCGAGATGTAATTCAGACGTCCAAGAAATCCTCTAACTTGTTTCTCGGTTCTGGGTGAAGGCATTTCTTGAATTTCCTTGACTTTATCTGGATCTACTTCAATTCCTCGTTTTCTGACGATGAAACCAAGGAGTTTTCTTGAGTAGACACCAAAGGTGCACTTGTTGGGGTTCAGGCGAAGCTGAAACTTCCGTAAGCGTTGAAATAACTTTGTCAGATTTTGTATGTGATCTTCTTCATTTTCTGATTTGGCAATCATGTCGTCCACATAGACTTCCACTTCTTTATGCATCATGTCGTGGAAAAGCGTAGTCATGGCTCTTTGATAAGTTGCCCCTGCGTTCTTTAGTCCAAAAGGCATAACACGGTAGCAGAACGTGCCCCAGGGGGTGATGAAAACTGTTTTCTCCATGTCTTCAGGTGCCATTTTGATTTGGTTGTATCCCGAAAATCCGTCCATGAACGAGAAAACTTTGGATTTTGCTGTACTGTCTACCAACATATCAATATGTGGTAAAGGAAAATCATCCTTAGGGCTAGCTTTGTTCAAATCTCTGTAGTCGACGCACATGCGTACTTTTCCGTCTTTCTTAGGAACGGGAACAATGTTAGCTAACCACTGAGGGTATTCTGAAGTGACGAGGAAACCTGCGTTGATCTGCTTTTGAACTTCCTCTTTGATTTTCATGACCATCTCCGGATGAGTTCTTCTCAATTTTTGCTTGACCGGAGGGCATTCTGCTTTTAATGGCAAGTGATGCTCCACTATACTGGTATCCAACCCTAGCATATCTTGATAAGACCAAGCGAAGACATCTGAGAATTCTTTGTGTAGTTGTATCAAACTCTCTCTGATCTCTGAACTGAGCGAAGCTCCAATCTTAACCTCTCTTCTGTTTCCATCGGAACCAAGGTTAATGATCTCTAGAGGCTCACTGTATGGCTGAATGGCCTCTTCCTTTTGTTGAAGTAATCGTGAAATTTCTTTTGATATTTCTTCGTCTTCTTCTTCCTCTGCCTCAAATACAGGAAACTCAAAGCTTGGAGAAGTCATACGATCGCACGTTTCAACGGGGTATTTTATGATTAATCTGCATATGTGTGATAAGTTTTATTCAGACAACGAGGGAAGACTCAGTGTATGCAGTTAATGGAATATTTGATGTTTTTTAAGGGTGTTTTTTAGGATTACCAATTTCCGAAAAAGAGAAAAGGAAAAACTAAACGAAGGAACAGAATGACATTTTTATTTATTGACATTCATTTCTTGAAACAAAGACCCTATAAAACAAAACTCTATTGCTTCGGGCGAAGCAAAGAGGGACATTTTCCTAAGAAATAGTAAAATGCAAAGCCCTATGAAACATCTCTTCACCCTGGGCTATGGTGAGAGGATAAAATAACGGTGAAAGTTCCTACTTAGGAGTGCGAACAACAGTTGTAACTTCAACAGCTGTCCAATAGTGGCGAACCCCATTGTGCACTAAGTAATCTGGAACCTTAGGCTTAAGCTGGCCTGTGGTAGGTCTTGATTTTCCAACCACTGTCTTTGCAACACTCAGACGATCTTCTTCTACTTCAGCAGACTGAGCGGTGTGAGCATACCCATTTCCAAGTGGAGTATGTCGGTTTTTCTTTTGAGGAAACTTCCAATCTTCTGAATGGAGAGACTCGTTGTCGGAGACACTTTCGAGATCATCCTCTTCTGTATTTTGGTCTTGCTCTTCTCCCAAGATGGCATTGACTAGATATGTGAACTCTAGATCCGTATCCTCGGAAGGTGACTTGGGGATATAATCCTCAATGATGATTTCACCAGTCGATGATGATGAATAGCAAGGGTTATATATCTCTTTTGGCTGAGAGAGGTACTCAAAATCACTGTTCCATCCAGTTGGAACAATATCTTCAAGAGAGATTCTTGAACTTTCAGGAGCGGAGTATTTCACCATGTAGTCGAATTTTCCGCTTGGTTCTCCTAATGTATCCCAAGTTTCTTCGGGGATAGGAGGAACTTCTTCTGATGAACCATGACTTCTGGTGGTGAAGCTATTTGTAACTTCGTCATTGCTTGGTTGAGTCTTACTTTCAGATCCCTTAGTCGGATGACAGCAAGGTGATTCAGACTCTGATAGGGATATGTATCCTGCTTTGTTAAGATAGGATAGCCATTCCTCTTCATCGGTGTTTTCCGTACCGATGGTATTGACTGTTTGTTGAACAGGTTGAAGAAAACCTTTGTTGCGGAAAGTTTCTTGAATTGGAAGAACTACCTCAATTCCTGGAATAGTCTTTGATGATGTTGGAAAGAATCCAACTCCTGTTCTATTCTTGTTGTTGGTAGGAATATTAATGTGCCCCCAACCACTGGTAGTGCCATCCTTTACAACTTGGATTGCATCTCTGTAGGAAGAGATAGACGCTGCTTTCTCTTTTCCTTTGTCCAAGGAAAGTGCTTGGAATTTAGTTCCAACAACTTCTTTTGGTTCTATGTCAGAGAATGATGACAGGTTGCTGATGATCAGAGCTCGTTCTCCACATACGGTTACCAATTTGTCATTTCTTATGAACTTCAGTTTCTGATGAAGTGTTGAAGTAATTGCCCCAGCCTCATGAATCCATGGGCGACCTAGCAAACAACTGTATTATGCTGGAATATCCATAACTTGGAAAGTGATTTTGAACGTCTGAGGTCCAATAGTTATGCGAAGATCCACTTCTCCAAAAACTGACTTCCTTGATCCATCAAATGCTTTGACGATGACATGACTTTTTCTTAGAGGGTAATCTTCGAAAGATAATCTTGACAATGTTGATTTAGGCATGACGTTGAGAGAGGATCCGTTGTCTATTAGGACTCCTGTGAGTGTATCACTGATGCAGCCAACTGAGATGTGAAGTGGAAGATTATGGTCCACTCCTTCTTCAGGAAGATCTTCGTCACAGAAACTTAGGCTAGTTCCCGCGGAGATGTTGGCAACGATGTTGTTGAATTGGCTTATTGTGACGCTAGGTTCTACAAAAGCTTGTTCCAAAACTTTTTGTAAAGCTTCCCTATGAGCTTCAAAACTCAATAGCAGGGAAAGGACATAAATCCTAGACGGAGTATGTAGTAATTGATCTACAATGTTGTATTCACTCCTCTGGATTAACTTCAAGATCTCATCATTTTCTTTCGCTTGAGCAGCATTGGTCGGATGATTGTCTTGCCTATGTGGTACTTCTTCCGAAGGTTTCTCCACATTTTCTGTTGTTCTGTTGAAGACTCGTCCACTTCTGGTGACTCGACTGACATCAGCAATGTTGACAACAGACGGTAATGGTATTTCCTTACCATTTTCAATGAATGTAGCATTGTACTTGTATGGTATAGCCTTGCAGGACTCATACGGTACAGGACCTGGTAAGTAGATGACTAGCGGAGCAACTGCTGTCTTCCTGCTGTCGTACTTGACTTGCATTGGTTCAACTTGATTAATTTGAGGAGATACGGTAAAGACTTCATCATCTTCTCTGTTGGCAAGAACAATAATGGTATTGTCATCTATCAGCTTTTGAATGTCGTTGCGAACACGCAAACATCCTCGTGAATTTCTTCAACAAATTCTGCATCTACTGTAAGCGTGGAAATCTGTTCCAAAGTAGGCAAGTCCATTTAAAGTCTTATGGAACCTGACTACCGATCCTTCAAGATCTTTAACTTTGTAGATTTTGTATTCTCCTGGACATCCTTGAACCATGTTGATGTCATGTTCTGTCCTGACTCGGATATGTTGAATCCATCCTAAACCGATTTGTTCTTGTAATGCAGCTTGAACTACGGCACATCCTTGATTATTCTTTGGACAAATATCGCATGTGAAGTAGTTGTGAGGTGGTACATGGCCATACCCAGCTTGTTTAGCGTGCATCTTGACAAGATTTTCCTCTATCTGACGAATGTCGTAGATTTGAATGACGTTAGGGTGTTGATCTATCAGATTTACTGAAGCTTCTTTATGCTGCGGCAAAGGATTTGCTTGGACGTTTGGACTAGTATCTTTGAAGGATAGCATTCCGCTCTTCACTAATCGTTGGACGTCAATCTTGAAAGAGAAACAGTTCTCAATATTGTGACCTGGTGCCCCCTGATGATAGGGATAAGATTGGTCAGCCTTATACCATGGTGAGGAACTGTTTGTAGGATTCGGAGGACTCCTTGTCTGAATGAGTCCTTTTGCCAGTAATGTTGGAAACAATCCCGCATACGGCATTGGTACTGGGTCAAAGGCAGGATACCTTGGAGCCCGATTGTTGTAATTTGGAGGTCGAACCTGCTGCTGAGGTTGCTGCGACCTTTGTTGAATTTGTTGTTGCGAGACCTGAGGCTGATAAGCTGGCGCTGAGTTAACAACCGGAGTTATTGCTGCAACTTGAGGTTGAAATTTCTTCTTGATTTTGTGCAAGACATTGCTGACATCTTGATCCTTTTTCTTCTGGAAAGAACTTCCATACTTCCTTGGACCAATAGAAGATTCTGGTTCTTTGTTCAAGCGTCCTTCCCGAACTGCTTCTTCTAAACGTACACCCATGTTTACCATCTCGGTAAAGTCACTTGGTGCACTTGCAACCATTCGTCTGTAGTAAAATGGACTCAAAGTTTTGAGATAGATTTTTGTCATTTCTTTCTCTTCAAGTGGTGGACAAATTTGAGCAGCAACTTCACGCCATCTTTGAGCGTATTCCTTGAAGCTTTCTCTATCCTTTTGAGTCATGGCCCGGAGTTGATCTCTGTCGGGAGCCATATCCGGATTGTACTTATACTGTTTGACGAAGGCCTCTCCGAGGTCTCGAAAAGTACGAATCTCTGAACTGTCCAAGTTCATGTACCATTTGAGTGCAGCACCAGTCAGGCTGTCTTGAAAATAATGAATGAGTAATTGTTGATTATCAGTCTGAGTTGACATTCTTCGAGCGTACATTACGAGGTGACTTTGTGGGCATGAATTCCCTTTGTACTTCTCGTAATCTGGTACATTGAATTTGTGATGAATCTTAACATTTGGAACCAGACAGAGGTCTGCAGCATTCTTTCCAAATAGATCTTGTCCTCGAAGAGTCTTGAGTTCCTTCTGCATTTGCAGAAACTGTTCTTGGAACTCGTCCAATCTTTCATACACGCCAGCGTCCTCACTAGGAGCGTGATGATATACTTGTCCGCCCTGTGGAGGAAAAGTATGCATAATAGGCTGTGGAGAAGCCATGACAGCAGATCTTGGAATCTCAGCATTCTGTTGAGTGAAACCCATTGCCGTTGCTCTCGAAACTTCAATTTCTAGAGGTTTGTAACCCTCCAGTGGTTGCATCTCCATTGTAGCTCTTGGAACTTCAGAAACTGGGGGTATGTACCCTTCTGGAATAAAGTTATATGGCATGCCCCAAGGTCGGTTGGGTAGCATGGTATACTGAGGAATAGGAGTAGAAACAATCTCGGAAACCACAGTCCTTTGTGGTTCTTCTGGCGTTGGTCGATTCTGTGCAACTACCAGGGCTTCTACCATACTATTGAGTCTTTCAATAGCATCTTTGAGAGTATTAACCTCTTCTCTGAGTTCTCCATTCTCTTGCTCAAAGTCTTCCATTCTTTTCTTGCGACTTGAACGAGTGTTGTATGGATGAGACAGCTTGAAAGTCTTGGTTCACCTCCTTCTCCTCCTCTCTTTCTGGAGAAAGGAAAGTGACTATTAGATCCGCGACAATTCTCGTGTCAGTGCGTACGACTAAAGTGATGCATGATATGCAATTAAGTTAATATTTTTCAAGGAAACACCATAATTACGTTATGAAACATCAACCTTTTATTAATTAAGCGAAAACGCCGTTTTTACACACTTTGAAAAGGGAAATATAGAGAAACTGAGAGAAAGGACTCTAAAACTTTGACGAAGAGCCGACTTCACGTTCTAACATCTTCTTCTGTTTCTTGAGCTGAGCGTTCTCTGACGTGAGCTGATCAATGATCCAGGAAGCAGGAGGGATATGATGAGAAAGTGACGTTTGTGACACTTGTCGATCGAGCACTTCAAGTAACTCATCCTTCCTTCTTAGGATGTTATGAATCTCAACGTTTTCCGTGTTGACGATTCGATACTTGTTCCTCCAAGCATTCCTTTCTTGGCATACCTTGTTTAATGCCGCTTGTAATTTTTCAACATCGGTGGAGAAAAGGTATATTGGTTCCCTTAGGGGAATGGGTTCTTGATGTTGATATGGCATCCTGAGCTTGAATGCTCTGACGCGTACCCATTGAAGGTAAGGATCCAGGGAGATGCAAAGATGTTTTCCTAACAATCTTCTCCCTTTGCTGTGAACAAGACGCCAGGCTTGGACAATTTCCTTCTTCAGCATGTTGCCATGATCGTCGATGTTCTTGAAGAACAGACCCTCCAATTGGATGTTACTTGGAATGTTTTTCATGGGATAGCCGTATTGACGACGGGCTAAAGCTGGATTGTAACTGATTCCTCCCTTAGTTCCAATAAGGGGTATGTTGGGAAAACTTCCGCAACTGAAGATGATCTTGGTTTCATCGTTGTCAGGACTACACCAATCAATGACCGTATGAGTGAGGGACATGATTTTCTGTGACCAGTAAAGGCCATCCCTCATATTCCAGAAAGTGTTAGACTTTGGCAGGTGTGAAACGAACCATTCGTACAGCAACGGTACGCAGCATGTGATTAATCCTCATCGCTGCAGGTTTCTTGAATTCATAGAGTGATAAGCATCCGCAAGCAAGGTTGGAACTAGATTTCCAATTAAGAAGATCTTAATTGCGTCGATGTCGACGAAATCGTTAATGTTAGGGGACAAAAACAATCCGTAGATAAGCAAAGCCAAGATTTCCTCAAAAGCGCTCATATCTTGGATGCTGACGAAGTACCGAGCTTGATCAAACAGGAATTTGGAGGGAAATCCTTGAATTCCTGCTCTACTCACCATATGAGTTATGATGTCGACTACATTCAAAGGAGTAGTTGCAGCAATGATAATGTCGTCAGGATTCTTTTCCAAACCGAAGTACGGATCTTGCGCGTACACGGGTATCCCAATCAGACGAGAGTACTCCTCCAACGTAGGCATGAGCTGATAATCTGGAAAGGTGAAGCAGTGATACGTTGGATCGTAAAACTGCACCAATGTGGGAAGGATCCCATCCACAATGTTGGTATTGAGCAAAGGCAGAAGTTTTCCATACTTCTCCTTGAAAGCCTGGGGGTTGACCACCAGTTTTCCGAGCTTTCTCAGTTCCTCGACCTAGGGAATCTTGAAGGTGTATTTCCTAGCTCTCTTTCTCCCATAATCCATTGTATAGATCCTTAAGTCCTTTCTCCGTTTCTCTCTTTCTATGAAGTTCAAAACGTTCGTTATTTAGTTTCCTTGAAAAACGTTTGTTATGATGAATGATGCATGAATGCATGAATGCACACACAAGAGTTCTAAACAAACATGGCGCTGAAAGGTATAGTGGTCATGAAGTCAAAACGCAAACCTCGCCCCAATGGTAAACTAAGGATAAGGATTTTTGTACCTGTAGAACGGGTTCTAGGGGTCTCAGAGTTTTTGCTCAACCTTAAAGATACGTTGACTGGCATCTATAAGAGATTTTTCTCTGAGTGTAGTATCTGCGTGACAATTACTTTCGTAATCACCGCTCTACGTCCTAAAAAAGGCTTTAAGTGGGGTTAATGTTTTTCTTGGTCCTCCTGGTACAAATCAGTCTCGGAATGCATTGGCGCAGTTAATCACAAGCAGCCAGGCAAATCCCAAGAGTAGACTTGGAAACCAAGATTAGAGGGTCTTCACCGGGAAGACATCCTCCATCCTATCTTATGTTGCACTCAAATCCGGGTATAGGATTTCTCACCACAAGGGGGAATCAAGCCCTTTCCCGATACAGAATAAACAAAATAAACAAATATAAATGCAGCAAACACATGAAATGACACAGAGGTTAGGCAGGACCTCTCTTGTTTGAGGGGGAATTTGGCATCCCTAATTCCTCATTGGGGCTGGACGAGCAACAGGTCAACCATTGGTTTGGATGAAAAACCAAGGTTTTGAACACTAATATCCCCAGCAGAGTCGCCATTTTTTCTGTGGGGTCGTTTTTTTTACCTCCCCGTTTCACTTGGGAGGACGGCACGCTAGACCCTTCACGCGAAATTTGGAAGGAGAATGCGCCCGTGGCGGGATGAATTTTATTTCAGTTCTTCCTACGATATCACACGAACTTTCTTATTTGTCCTACGAGTAGGAAAGGGGAAAAAAGATCTCAACTAAACCCTAGGAGTTTGCTAAGTGTGGGGATTCACCTAGACTAGAAATTCTGGAGTCCGGGGGGTCGGTTATACATAGGGAAGTGTTTAAACACCCTACATATCTGTAGTACTCTACAGGAACCTTCTCTGTGTCATTGTGATTGTGTTTACTGCTAATGATTGGGAAAGTTTCTCCTTTGTGTTAGGAGAAGGAATTGAATTGAATAAAAGAAAGACAGACAGACAGACTGACTATTTTTGATATTTTATTAGCTCGCTGAGGTTCCTTGTGAACCTCATGCCTACATATCCCTAATGGAAGTCAGAGCTTAATGTAGTTCGGGGAACTAATTAATTATTAATTATTTTTGGGTGCCTTGCTTGAAGCTCAAGGTTGAAGCTTGAATTAAATCTCTGTTTACGGTAAAGAGACATGAAGTCATCTTTATAGAGAGGTATTTCTACTATTCCACCACAAACATTAAAAGAGTGACAGAATAACTGAATTCATTTCATTCAAGAGGGGGACCTTACTTGTGTATGTGCAAGTATACCAGTCAAATGCCTCTTAAATGAAAGAAAGATGCTCATCCAAATTAGGGAAAGTTACCACATGTTCGGGTTTTACTGCCAGCTCATGCCTTTCAAAATCCTAAATGGGAGACTTGATTGAAATTGAAATGAAATGTAATGTTTGTTTGTTTGAATGTGGTGAGATAGAGGAAAGATCTCTCTATAGAGATAAGCTATGTCTATCTACTGTATAAAAGATTTGATTTTTTTTAGCTGGCTTGTATGAGGCCCAAGCTTGAGGCTTTTTGATTGATTGATTATTTATTGACTCTGGGAGAAAACTCCACTGGGGATTAATTTATGTTCTGTACAAAGCCCAGAATTGAGGCTGACTCTACTTGGGGAGAATCTATTTTGATGGGTTTTATTTGGTGTTCTGTACAAAGCCCAGAATTGAGGCTGACTCTAGCTAGGGAAAACATTATTTTCTGCCTTGTACAAAGCCCAAGGTTGTGGCGGACTCTTAAATAAACTGAGTATGGATGACTCTATGGGAAAAGATCCTAGATGTTAGGAATCTTTGACATATGAAATATGGTTTATCTGCCTTGTACAAAGCCCAAGGTTGTGGCTACTGAATAATGAAGGACTCACTAGGGGAGACTCTATTATTTGCCTTGTACAATGCCCAAGGTTCAGGCTGACTATTAACAGGGAGTTTTATTGCTTTGGTGCCTTGTATGAAGCCCAAGGTTGAGGCTAACTATTTTTGTTGGATTTTTGACTCTATTGAAGGATTTATTTATTAAAAAAAAGACTAATTTTTGGAAGCTAACCCTTTCCAGGGATTTTGACTCAGCTGGAGAAATTGTCTGTTAAAAGACTGATTTTTGTCATGTTTTTGGAGGCTGACCCTTTCCAGGGGTTTTGACTCTTTTGGGGAAATTATCTCCTAAGAGAAATGAATCTTGGTTTTTTTGAAGAAGTGATTTTGGAGGCTAACCCTTTCCAGGGGTTTTTGTTAAAAAATGAAAGAATGATTTTGGAGGCTAACCCTTTCCAGGGGTTTTTGTTAAAAATGAATGGCAGAAAGATTATCTAGTGGAGACTTCTTGTTTAAAGCCCAAGATGAAGGCTGACACTGACTGAGGATAAGCAAACATGGATCCTAGACTCTGCTAAGGACGATTGATAAGGATAAGGGTGACAGAGACTGTCCATGTCTCTCATTCCAAAAGGTATACTCAATGTGAAATTGAGACAAACTTAGCTTGTTTAAAGTCTGGTTTAAATGGGAAGAAACTCACCAGGGTATGTTAAAAGGTGACTAAAGACCCGTTCCTATGTTTATAAGAAACCTGATGGGTCCTTGTATACAAGCTCAAGAGGAAGCTGGAAATGCTTTTAAGAAGCCTGTGGGTCCTTGTACAAAGCCCAAGAGGAGGCTAATCGAGGGTCATCGAGGGTCCTTGTTATAGCACAAGAGAAAGCTATGTAGTTTTGAACTTATTTTGGCTCTAAGCAAATGGGTTAGAGGTTTCACCGGGAATAATTCCTCTTTGGGTGGATGTGTCCTATTTTTTTTGGATTCTATGGTTTTTGCCAAGATGTTTCACCGGGAAGACATTCTCAATCCTAGGTCATATTCCTATAATATATATATAGTTTAACTGTCCTAAGGTTTATACTCAAACGTAGTTCTAAACTAATATATGTACACAGTTTATATTTGACAGTAATTTAAATAAAGACTGTAAATGGAAATCTTGTAAAGCCTAACCTGGGTGGAGTGGAGGCCTTTGAAGAAGTATGTACAAAGCCTTACCAGCAATTGATGGATAATAGTTGAATATATATATGATAAACAGTTAAAGGCTTTGAAAATAGAAGAAGTGAAGATGGACATAGGTCACATAGGTATCTGAAGTGTTTCACCGGGAATAATGCCCTTCAAATACCAGAAGAATGTTTTGAAAACAGAAAGAAGATTTTGTAAATACAGTTTTGAAAACAAGCTAAGAAGAGAAGGTGTTGGGACTTACAATCTATTAGAGGCCCACTTGAAAATGATTTACTGTTATGAGAAACAGTTGAAAATGATTGAAATGATATAAGGTTTTGTTGTTTGAAAACCTTAATCGTCTGTTTGATCGGAGATTGAAAACAGTTTTGCAAATTGACAAAAGTCAACTTAATTAAGGCAAAGATGAAATCTATACCTAATTAAGACCTAAATAAATAGGGTTTTATCATAAAATTATTCACAAAGTAATTATGTTAAAACAAAATTAATATATATATTTTAAAGTATTTAAGAAAACATTTAAAACATACTATTTTAAACCTAATTAAAAAACATGAAATAAATAATATTTTTATGATTTTTTTTGTTATTCATAAAATAGGTATATTAAATAACAAGTGTGTGAAAAATGAAGTGAAAATGAATTAATTTGATAGGTGAATTAATTGTGTGATGTTTGTGAGAAAAATGAAAGAAAATGGGTGTTAAAAAAATAGTTTGGCCCTTGGAGGATTTGAACCCACGCCCTCTAGGTCACACACTCAAAACAAACACCACTGAGCCAACGCGCGTGTGGTGATAGCAAACTGGCTTCAATGCAATTCATATGTTGCTCAAGTGTATAGGAGCAAAAAGAAAATAAAATCAAAAGGTCTGAGGCAAGGGGGATTCGAACCCCAGACCTTGGGCATGAGGAGACTAAGAGCGCATCTGAGGCCACTAGGGCAGACGATGAATTCGTTTGTAAAACACAAACCATTCAAAATAAAATAAACTTGGCCCTCAGATTTTAAATTTGCGCGCCACCACCATTGTCATCTTCTTCCTCAAGCTCCAACAATTTGAATTTCTGAACTCTCTCAATTCTCAACCATTTGCAACGATATAAAGACCAAACTTGCTCTAAATTCACTCACGATTCTAGATATGTAACTATTATGAATTTATATTAACTATATCTACTGAATCATCTAAAATACGTGAAGAACCCTAAAATTCGGAATTCAAATTAAATGACTATACTGAAGCATAAATGACTGATGATAGAGGGTTTTTAATCCTCTTATGATGCTGAACAGAATGGTGTTGAGTTTTAGCCAGAAAGATACACGAATCAAAGAGGTGGAGTTGAGAAACTTACCTCTAAAAATGAAGGTTGTGAGGATGTTAGAGAGCACCCGAGCTTGTATGAATGATCCCAAAAGCTTCCTTGGGACTCAGTGATGCTAACTGAATGCTTATTGTAACTTCAATTCTCCTGAATTGCTCTATGGACCTCCCTCGATTTGAGCTTCAAGTGAACATGGAGGATGATGAATCTGCAGTTACAGATGAGCTGCGACCATCTGGATAGCTCCACTACCTCCTATGGAACATGCCTGGATGCTTGGCTTTGTTGGAAACCTTCTGAATTGCTCTATGGACCTCCAACTGCAACAGCTCCAAAGTGAGAGCAACAATGGCGTTCCCTCACTTACAGAAGTGATCCAGGTGCTTGGATCACCTCAAATGAACCCCCTTGAGATGTTAGAATGCTTACTTTCCAAAGATAAGCTCTGGTTTGAAGAAAACGATTCTTCTTGCCAAAGAACTTTGAAAAACAATAAGCATGAAAAGAGAAACAGAAAGCAAGGAATATGGTTGCTTTGGTGTGTTTTTCTACTGAGGTATGCTCTCCTATTTATAGGCAAATGATTCAGTACTGATTGATAGAGTGAGCTTGCTTAGTGAAGTGAATTTGGTTTCTTAGCCATGAAGAAATTTCAAAGAATATCCAAGTGTGATCATTGCATTTTCGAGCCAGCTCCCTATCCATCGATTCTATCTGATCTTAGGGAACATTTCAGATACAAAGTGATCTCTAATTGGTTGGTGAGAAGATTCCTTGGGTGATTCATCAATTTGCCATAAATTCTCAAATGTAATCATTACATAATCACATGTTCTTGTTTTAGGAATCTTCCTCAATTATCATGGCATGGTGAAAATGAATGCATGGCATGTTTTCAGATGTGTTATGGGTCGTGTAGCATCCATAATTGAGGTCATGTGCACAAAATTGCAAAGTTCAAAAATGATGCATGACCTATAATTTCACTTCATGAAGCCAACTTTGAACAAGCATAACTCCTAGCTCAAAATGAATTTGGAGAAGGTTGAACACAATTTGAAAAGCCCTAAACATCTACTTCAAATCCTTAGTTTGGAGTTTCTTCAGAATCCTTTGGCAAATTTGTGAAAAATGAGGCCAAAGTTGGAAGAAAACTAGGTTAAAACACTTAGAAAATTTTCTAAGTGTTTATGACCTAAAACTTCAAAATTTCCAAAACTCTTAAATGATTGATCTTTTGAAAAAAGTTCCATTGTAAGATTTTATTTTATTTTGCAAGATCTACAACTTTCATGTTGGAAGTTTTTTGAGTTGTGTAGGTGAAATTTTGAGTTCCCACAATGCCCTCAAAAACCCTAATTCCCGACTTTTTGCTCCTTGAAGATTATTCTTGAATTTCTTTGGTCAAATGACTTTAATATCCATATATTGATGACATTGATCCTTGAAAGTCATGGTTTGACTAAAAATCTTAAAAGTCAAAGGTAATCCTATACAGTTGACTTTTTCCAGATAAAGTGAGATTTGGACTTTTGTGTAGAATCAAGATCTTCTCCTCAAATGAGTGATGTAAATGGGTTATATTGAGGTGGTAAAAGTTCTTGAATCATGTCTTGAGTTTTGGATCCATGCCTCTGATTAAAAGTCAACTATCCTGGTGAATTAGGTCAAAAAACCCTAATTGTCGACCAGATGAAAATGATGACTGTAGACTTTGAATTGAGGTGTAATGTCTAGTGGATCTTGTTATATGAGCTATTTGAAGATGATTGATGTCTCTGAATGATCCCCTGGGGCTTTTTAGGGTTTCCCAAAGGTGATCCCTGATTTTAGTCCTTGATAGGCTCAAAAAAACCCTAGTCTGGTGACCTGAGTAAATCTGTATTTAGAAGATTGGGTATCTAATCAATCATAGGTGAGAAAATGAAGCTCTTGAGTCCTATGATTATGTTAGAGACTCATTCTTCTACTGATTGATCCTTTGCCTGAGTTTTCTTGTCTTTGAACATCCTTGATTAAATGCCAGATGAAGAAGTGACTGCTTTAGGCACTAGTTTTGACCTGATGAAAATCCTGAAGATATGTCATCTCAGGGGGGTCAAAAATTAGGGTATGACACACTCCTCTGGATTAACTTCAAGATCTCATCATTTTCTTTCGCTTGAACAACATTGGTCGGATGATTGTCTTGCCTATGTGGGGCTTCTTCCGAAGGCTTTTCCACATTTTCTGTTGCTCTGTTGAAGACTCGTCCACTTCTGGTGACTCGACTAACATCAGCAATGTTGACAACAGACGGTAATGGTATTTCCTTACCATTTTCAATGAATGTAGAATTGTACTTGTATGGTATAGCCTTGCTGGACTCATACGGTACAGGACCTGGTAAGTAAATGACTAACGGAGAAATTGCTGTCTTCTTGCTGTCATACATGACTTGCGTTGGTTCAACTTGATTAATTTGAGGAGATACGGTAAAGACTTCGTCATCTTCTCTGCTGGCAAGAACTGTAATGGTATTTTCATCCATCAGTTTTTGAATGGCGTTGTGAACGCGCAAACATCCTCGTGAATTTCTTCGACAAATTTCGCATCTACTGTAAGGATGGAAATCCGTTCCAAAGTAGGCAAGTCCATTCAAAGTCTTATGGAACCTGACTACCAATCCTTCGAGATCTTCAACTTTGTAGATTTTATATTCTCCTGGACACCCTTGCACCATGTTGACATCGTGCTCAGTTTTGACTCGGATGTGTTGAATCCATCCTAAGTCCATTTGTTCTTGTAATGCAGCTTGAACTACAACACATCCTTGATTATTCTTTGGACAAATTTCGCATGCGAAGTAGTTGTGAGGTGGTACATGACCATATCCAGCTTGTCTAGCGTGCATTTTGACGAGATTTTCCCCTATCTGACGGATGTCGTAGATTTGAATGACATTGGGGTGTTGATCTATCAGATTCACTGAAGCTTCTTTATGGTGCGGCAAAGGATTTGCCTGGACGTTGGGATTAGTAGCTTTGAAGGATAGCATTCCACTCTTTACTAATCTTTGAACGTCGGCCTTGAAATTGAGACATCTCTCAATGTTGTAACCAAGTGCCCCCTGATGATAGGGACAAGATTGGTCAGCCTTGAACCAATGTGATGATTCATTTGCAGGATTTGGAGGGCTCTTTGTCTGAATGAGTCCTTTCGCCAGTAGAGTTGGAAATAAATCCGCATAAGGCATTGGCACGGGATCAAAGGCAGGATACCTTGGAACCCGATTGTTGTTGAAATTTGGAGGTCGAACCTGCTGCTGAGGTTGCTGCGACCTTAGTTGAAATGGTTGTTGCGAAACCTGAGGTTGATAAGCTGGCGCTGAGTTAACAACCGGAGTTACTGTAGCAACCTGAGGTTGAAACCTCTTTCTGATTTTGTGCAAGACATTGCTGACATCTTGATCCTTTTTCTTCTGGAAAGAACTTCCATACTTCATGGGACCAATAGAAGATTCTAGTTCTTTGTTCAAACGTCCTTCTCGAACTGTTTCTTCTAAGCGTACACCCATGTTTACCATCTCGGTAAAGTCACTTGGTGCACTTGCAACCATTCGTCCGTAGTAAAATGGACTCAAAGTCTTGAGATAGATTTTTGTCATTTCTTTCTCTTCAAGTGGTGGACAAATTTGAGCAGCAACTTCACGCCATCTCTGAGCATATTCCTTGAAGCTTTTTCTATCCTTTTGAGTCATGGCCTGGAGTTGATCTCTGTCGGGAGCCATATCCAGATTGTACTTATACTGTTTGACGAAGGCCTCTCCGAGGTCTCTAAAAGTACGAATCTCTGAACTATCCAAGTTCATGTACCATTTGAGTGCAGCACCAGTAAGGCTGTCTTGAAAATAATGAATGAGCAATTGTTGATTATCAGTCTGAGTTGACATTCTTCGAGCGTACATCACGAGATGACTTTGTGGGCATGAATTCCCTTTGTACTTCTCAAACTCTGGTACTTTGAATTTGTGAGGAATCTTAACATTTGGAACCAGACAGAGGTCTGCAGCATTCTTTCCAAATAGATCCTGTCCTCGGAGAGTCTTGAGTTCCTTCTGCATTTGCAGAAATTGTTCTTGGAACTCGTCCAATCTTTCATACACGCCAGCGTCCTCACTGGGAGCGTGATGATATACTTGTCTGCCCTGTGGAGGAAAAGTATGCATAATAGGTCGTGGAGAAGCCATGACAGCAGATCTTGGTATCTCATCATTCTGTTGTGTGAAACCCATTGTCGTTGCTCTTGGAACTTCAATTTCCAGAGGTTTGTAACCCTCCGGTGGACGCATATCCATGGTGACTCTTGGAACTTCAGAAACTGGAGGTATGTACCCTTCTGGAGTAAAGTTATATGGCATGCCCCAAGGTCGGTCGGGCGTTGGTCGATTTTGCGCAACTACCCGGGCTTCTACCATACTATTGAGTCTTTCAACAGTACCTTTGAGAGTATTAATCTCTTCTCTGAGTTCTTAATTCTCTTGTTTAAAGTCTTTCATTCTTTTCTTGCGACTTGAACGAGTGTTGTATGGATGAGACAGCTTGAAAGTCTTTGTTCACCTCCTTCTCCTCCTCTCTTTCTGGAGAAAGGAAAGTGACTATTAGATCTGCGACAATTCTCGTGTCAGTGCGTACGACTAAAGCGATGCATGATATGTAATTAAGTTATTATTTTTCAAGGAAACACCATAATTACGTTATGAAACATCAAACTTTTATTAATTAAGCGAAAACGCCATTTTTTACACACTTTGAAAAAGGAAATACAGAGAAACTGAGAGAAAGGACTCTAAAACTTTGACGAAGAGCCGACTTCACGTTCTAACATTTTCTTCTGTTTCTTGAGCTGAGCGTTCTCTGACGTGAGCTGATCGATGATCCAGGAAGCAGGAGGGATATGATGAGAAAGTGACAATTGTGTCACCTGTCGATCGAGTACTTCAAGTATTTCATCCTTCCTTCTTAGGATGTTCTGAATCTCAACGTTTTCCGTGTTGACGATTCGATACTTGTTCCTCCAAGCATTCCTTTCTTGGCATACCTTGTTTAATGCCGTTTGCAGTTTTTCAACATCAGTGGAGAAAAGGTAAATTGGTTCCCTTAGGGGAATAGGTTCTTGATGTTGATATGGCATCCTGAGCTTGAATGCTCTGACGCGTACCCATTGAAGGTAAGGATCCAAAGAGATGCAAAGATGTTTTCCTAACAATCTTCTCCCTTTTGTGTGAACAAGACGCCAGGCTTGGACAATTTCCTTCTTCAGCATGTTACCATGATCGTCGATGTTCTTAAAGAACAGACCTTCCAATTGAATACTACTTGGAATATTTTTCATGGGATAGTCGTATTGACGACGGGCTAAAGCTGGATTATAACTGATTCCTCCCTTAGTTCCAATAAGGGGTACGTTGGGATAACTTCCGCAACTGAAGATGATCTTGGTTTCGGCGTTGTCAGGACTACACCAATCAATGTCTGTATGAGTGAGAGACATGATTTTCTGTGACCAGTAAAGGCCATCCCTCATGTTCCAAAAAGTGCTAGACTTTGGCAGGTGTGAGACGAACCATTCGTATAACAACGGTACGCAGCATGTGATTAATCCTCCTTGCTGCAGGTTTCTTGAATGCACAGAGTGATAAGCATCCGCAAGCAAGGTTGGAAATGGATTTCCAATCAAAAAGATCTTAATTGCGTTGATGTCGACGAAATCGTTAATGTTAGGAAACAAAAACAACCCGTAGATAAGCAATGCTAAGATTTCCTCAAACGCGCTCATATCTTGGATGCTGACGAAGTACCGAGCTTGATCTAACAAGAACTTGGAGGGTAATCCTTGAATTCCTCCTCTACTCACCATATGAGTTCTGATGTCGACTACGTTCAAAAGAGTAGTTGCAGCAATGATAATGTCGTCAGGATTCTTTTCGAAACCGGAGTACGGATCTTGCGCGTACACGGGTATTCCAATCAGACGAGATTACTCCTCCAACGTAGGCATGAGTTGATAGTCTGGAAAGGTAAAGCAGTGATACGTTGGATCGTAAAACTGTACCAATGTGGGAAGGATCCCATCCACAATGTTAGTGCTGAGAAGAGGCAGAAGTTTTCCATACTTCTCCTTGAAAGCCTGGGGGTTGACCACCAGTTTTCCGAGCTTTTCCAATTCCTCAACCTTAGGAATTTTGAAGGTGTATTTCCTAGATCCTTAAGTCCTTTCTCCGTTTCTCTCTTTCTATGAAGTTCAAAACGTTCGTTATTTAGTTTCCTTGAAAAACGACTCGATAAAGACTCTTTTTTTTGTTTTAATTATTATGATGAATGATGCATGAATGCATGAATGCACACACAAGAGTTTTTAAACAAACATGGCGTAGAAGGGTATAGTGGTCATGAAGTCACAACGCAAACCTCGCCCCAATGGTAAACTAAGGATAAGGATTTTTGTACCTGTAGAACGGGTTCTATGGGTCTCAGAGTTTTTGCTCAACCTTAAAGATACGTTGACTGGTATCTATAAGAGAGTTTTCTCTGAGTGTATTATCTGCGTGACAATTACTTCCGTAATCACCGCTCTACGTCCTAAAAAAGGCTTTAAGTTGGGTTAATGTGTTTCTAGGCCCTCCTGGTACAAATCAGTCTCGGAATACATTGGCGCAGTTAGTCACAACCAGCCAGGCAAATCCCAAGAGTAGATTTGGAAACCAAGATTAGAGGGCCTTCACCGAGAAGACATCCTCCATCCTATCTTATGTTGCACTCAAATCCGGGTATAGGATTTCTCACCACAAGGGGGAATCAAGCCCTTTCCCGATACAGAATAAACAAAATAAACAAATATATAAGCAACAAACACATGAAATGACACAGAGGTTAGGCAGGATCTCTCTTGTTTGAGGGGGAATTTGGCATCCCTAATTCCTCATTGGGGCTGGACCAGCAACAGGTCAACCATTGGTTTGGATGAAAAACCAAGGTTTTAAACACTTATATCCCCAGTAGAGTCGCCATTTTTCTGTGGTGTCGTTTTTTTTACCTCCCCGTTTCACTTGGGAGGACGGCACGCTAGACCCTTCACGCGAAATTTGGAAGGAGAATGCGCCCGTGGCGGGATGAATTTTATTTCAGTTCTTCCTACGATATCACACGAACTTTCTTATTGTCCTACTAGTAGGAAAGGGGAAAAAAGATCTCAACTAAACCCTAGGAGTTTGCTAAGTGTAGGGATTTCACCTAGACTAGAAATTCTGGAGTTCGGGGGGTCAGTTATACATAGGGAAGAGTTTAAGTACCCTACATATTCGTAGTACTCTACGGGAACCTTCTCTGTGTCATTGTGATTGTGTTTGTTGCTAATGATTGGGAAAGTTTCTCCTTTGTGTTAGGAGAAGGAATTGAATTGATTTAAAAAGACAGACAGACAGACAGACAAACAATCTGACTATTTTTGGTATTTTATTAGCTCGCTGAGGTTCCTTGTGAACCTCATGCCTACATATCCCTAGTGGAAGTCAGAGCTTAATGTAGTTCGGGGAACTAACTAGGGAAATTAAAAGATTTTTGGTGCCTTGCTTGAAGCTCAAGGTTGAAGCTTTGAATTAAATCTCTGTTTACAATAAAGAGACATGAAATCATCTTTACAGAGAGGTATTTCTACTATTCCACCACAAACATTTTAAAAGTGACAGAAAAGCTAAAAAAAAGATGTTTCATTAAGAGGGGAGTCTACTTGGTTAATCAAGTATGACAGCCATCGTGCCTCTAAAATGAAAGATTCTTAACCAAATTAGGGAAAGGGTCGTACAAGTCTGGGTGTGTTGCCAGAGCATGCCTTTCAGTGTCCTAAATGGGAGAAATGATGATTTGTTTGAAATGATGATTGTTTGAAATGATTGTTTGTTTGTGGTGAGATAAGAGAAATATCTACCTATGAAGATGAGCTATGTCTATCTATTGTTTGAAAGATTTGATTTTTTAGCTGGCTTGAATGAGGCCCAAGCTTGAGGCTTTTGATTGATTTATTGACTTATGGAGAGATAACTCTACTGGGGAGAATTTAAACTAAGGAGTTTTTGTGTTTTGTACAAAGCACAGAATTGAGGCTGACTCTAATTGGAGAGTGTTTATTTGATGGATTTTATTTGGTGTTCTGTACAAAGCCCAGAATTGAGGCTGACTCTACTTAGGGAGACTCTATTTTTGTGTGCCTTGTATGAAGCCCAAGGTTGTGGCTAACTGTTGAGGAAACTGAGTTTTTGAGACTATGAATGACTCTATTTTGGGTGCCTTGTACAAAGCCCAAGGTTGTGGCTGACTTTTATCTGAGGAAGTTTATTAATTTGTGCCTTGTATGAAGCCCAAGGTTGTGGCTACTCTAGCTAGGGGGAATATTATTTTCTGCCTTGTACAAAGCCCAAGGTTGTGGCGGACTTTTAAAGAAACTGAGTATGGAAGACTCTATGGGGAAAAGATCCTAGAGATAAGGAATCTTTGACACAGGGAAAATATGGTTTATCTGCCTTGTACAAAGCCCAAGGTAGTGGCTACTAAAAATGAAAGACTCACTGGGGGAGTTTTATTCTGCTAGAGGTTCTAACAAACTAATTTATTATTTTTATGTTTTTGGAAGCTAACCCTTTCCAGGGATTTTGACTCATCTGGAGAAATTGACTATTAAAAGACTGATTTTTATCATGTTTTTTGGAGGCTGACCCTTTCCAGGGGTTTTGATTCTTTTGGGGAATTTATCCCTTAAAGGAATAAATCTTTGGATATGAAGGAGTGATTTTGGAGGCTGACCCTTTCCAGGGGTTTTTGTTAAAATGAAAGAATGTATGGAGGCTAACCCTTTCGGGGGGTTTTTATTAAAAATGGCAGAAAGATTATCTAGTGGAGACTTCTTGTTTAAAGTCCAAGATTAAGGCTGACTCTTGCTGAGGATAAGCAAATATGGATCCTAGACTCTGCTAAGGAAGATTGATGAAGATAAGGGTGACAGAGACTGTCCATGTCTCTCATTCCAAAAAATGTACTCAATATGAGATTGAGACAAACTTAGCTTGTTTAAAGTCTGGTTTTAAAGAATGGAAGAAACTCACCAGGATAGGCTAAATGGTAACTAAAGACCTATTCCTATGTTTATAAGAAACCTGATGGGTCCTTGTATACAAGCTCAAGAGGAAGCTGGAAATGCTTTTAAGAAGCCTGTGGGTCCTTGTACAAAGCCCAAGAGGAGGCTAATCGAGGGTCATCGAGGGTCCTTGTTATAGCACAAGAGAAAGATATGTGGTTTTGAACTTATTTTGTATCTAAGCAAATGGGTAAGAGGTTTCACCGGAAATAATTCCTCTTTGGGTGGATATGTCATGTTTTTGGGTTCTAAGGCTTTTACCAAGATGTTTCACCGGGAATAATTCATCTTGGGGGTTTGAACTACAGATCTCTAATTAGGAAAGAGCCTTCACCGGGAAGACATTCTCAATCCTAGGCCATATTCCTATAATATATGTATATATATAGTTTAACTGTCCTAGGGTTTACACTCAAACGTAGTTCTAAACAAATATATAAACAGTTCTATATTTGACAGTAATTTAAATAAAAGACTGTAAATTGAAAGCTTGTAAAGCCTAACCTGGATGGAGTGGAGGCCTTTGAAGAAGTATGTACAAAGCCTTACCAGCAATTTTTGTTGTTTTGTTGATAACAGTTGTATATTTATTATAAACAGTTAAAGGTTTTGAAAACAGAAGAAGTGAAGATGGACAAAGGTCACATAGGTATCTGAAGAGTTTCACCGGGAATAATTCCCTTCAAATACCAGAAGAATGTTTTGAAAACAGAAAGAAGATTTTGTAAATACAGTTTTTGAAAACAAACTAAGAAAAGAAAAAGGTGCTGAGACTTACACTCTATTAGAGGCCCATTGAAAATGATTCACTGTTGAATGAGATTGAAATGATATAAGGTTTTGTTATTTGAAGACCTTAATCATTTGTTTAATCGGAGACAGAAAACAGTTTTGAATATTGACAAAAGTCAACTTAATTAAGGCAAAGATGAAATCTTATACCTAATTAAGACCTAAATAATTAGGGTTTTATCATAAGATTATTCACAAATTAATTATGTTCAAACAAAATGAAGATATATATTTTCAAAGTATTTAAGAAAACACTTAAAACATACTATTTTAAACCTAATAAAAATATATGAAATAAATAATATTTTTATGATTTTTTTGATTATTCACAAAATAGATATATTAAATGACAAGTGTGTAAAAAATGAGATCAAAATGAATTAATTTGATAGGTTAAATAATTGTTTAAAGTTGTGAAGAAATTAAATGAAAAAGAGTGATAAAAAATAAGGTTTTGTCACCTAGAGGGATTGAACTCACGCCCTCCAAGTCACTAACCCAAAATAACACCACTGGGCCAACACGCGCTTGGTGTTTATGACACACATCCAGTTCATTATTTTTTCAAACAAGTGGTAAATCATTGAAAAATAAAAGAAACAAAAAGTCTGGGGTGAGGGGGATTCGAACCCCAGACTTGAGGCATGAGGAGACTTAGAGCGCATGTGAGGCCACTAGGGCAAACGATGAATTCGTTTATAAAACGCAATCCATTCAAAATAAAATAAACCTAGCATATAGATTTGAATTTCGCGTGCCACCATGGTCGTCTTCTTCCTCGAGCTCAAGGATTTTCAAAATTCTAACTCTCTGGTTTCTCAACTAAATGGCATGATGTAAACATCAATCTTGCTCTAAATTTCCTCACGAATCCAGACATGTAACTAACATGAAATTATATTAACTACATCTAGTGAATTAACTAAATTACGTGAAGAACCCTAAAATTTGAAATTTAAATTAAATGATCATACTGAAGTATAAATGACTGATGATAGAGGGTTTTTAATCCTCTGATGATGCTGAATGAAATGGTATCGAGCTTTAACCAAAGAAGTACACGAATTAAAGAGATGGAGTTGAGAAACTTACCTCTGAAAATGGAGGTCGTGAGGATGATAGAGAGCACCTGGGCTTGTATGAATGATCCCAAAGGCTTCCTTGGAACTCAGTGATGCTAACTGAATGCTTATTGTGACTTCAAACGTTCTGAATTGCTCTATGGACCTCCTTCGATTTGAGCTTCAAGTGGACATGGAGGGTGATGAATCTTGAGTTACAGATGAGCTGCATCCATCTGAACAGCTTCACTATGACCTAAGGAATGTGTCTGGATGCTTGGCTTTGTTGGAAACCTTCTGAATTGCTCTATGGACCTCCTTCGATTTGAGCTTCAAGTGGACATGGAGGGTGATGAATCTTGAGTTACAGATGAGCTGCAGCCATCTGAACAGCTTCACTATGACCTAAGGAATGTGTCTGGATGCTTGGCTTTGTTGGAAACCTTCTGAATTGCTCTATGGACCTCCAACTGCAACAGCTCCAAAGTGAGAGCAACAATGGTGTTCCTCCACCTACAGAAGTGATCCAGGTGCTTGGATCACCTCAAATGAGCCCCCTTGAGATTTTAGAATGCTTACTTTCCAAAGATAAGCTCTGGTTTGAAGAAAACGATTCTTCTTGCCAAAGAACTTTGAAAAACCATAAGCATGAGAAGAGAAAGAGAAAGCAAGGAATATGGTTTCTTTGGTGTGTTTTCTGAATGAGAAAGAGCCCTCTATTTATAGGCAAATGGCTCAGAGCATTTGAACATAGCAAGCTTGCTTAGTGAAGTGAGTTTGGTTTCTTAGCCATGAAGAAAATTTGAAAATATCCCGAATGCAATGATGCATTTTCGGGCTATCTTCCCCAACCATTGATCTTGTATGATCTTAGGGAACATTTTTGATTCAGAGGAGAGTTCTAATTGGCTTAGAGCAAGATTCCTTGATGATTCACCATTTGCCATAAATTCAAAAATGCAATCATTACATAATCACATGCCTTTGTTTTTGGGAATCTTCTCTAATCCTTATGCAATGATGAATTTGGATGTATGGCATGTTTTCAGATGCATTAGAGGTCGGGTAGCATCATTTAGAGAAGTTACTTGCACAAAATTGCAAAGTTTCAAATTGCACATGACCTATAATTTTCACTTCAAGTGCCTAACTTTGGTCAATCATATCTCTTAGCTCAAAATGAATTTGGGAGAGGTTGAGCACAATTTGGAAAGCCCTCAATATGTACTTTGATTCATTAGTTTAGTGTTTTCCCAAATTCTTTAGGGAAATTAGTGAAAAAGTCCCATAAAGTTTGAAGAAAACTAGGGTTTTCTTGCATGTTTTGTGAAGGCAGCCACTTTGAAGCTCCATAACTCTTCAATGATTGATTTTTAGCCAAAACATCATATGTGTCAAAGTTGTTTATTGGATCAAAATCTACAACTTTCATGTTGGGAGTTTTTTTCAGTTTGTAGGTGAAATTTTGAGAAAATCCCTTCCAAAGTTTGGCAAAAATCACTTGAAAACACTTAGAAAAATTTCTAAGTATGAAAAGTCAAACTTTTGACTTTTGATTTTTGATTGATTTTCTTGATTTTCCTTGATCAAATGACTTCAAATATCATATATTGATGTTTTAAAACTTCAAAAGTCATGGTTGACCAAAATTTCAAAAAAGTCAAAGGTGATCCTGTGCAGTTGACTTTTTCAGATCAAGTGAATTCTTGGACTTTTGTGATGAATCAAAATCTCCTCTTCAAATGAGTAATGTTAATGGATTATATTGAGGGAATAGAAGCTCTTGAGTCATGCTCTGAGTTTTGGATCCATATCCTGATTAAAAGTCAACTATCTTGGTGAATTAGGTCAAAAACCCTAATTGTCGACTAGATGAAATTGATGACTATTGATCTTGGCTTGGAGTGTAATGCCCAATGGATATTGTTATATGAGCCATTTGAAGATGATTGATGCCTTTGAGTGATCCCCTGGAGTTTTCTAGGGTTTCCCAAATGTGATCCCTGATTTTAGTCCTTGATGGGGCTCAAAACCCTAGACTGGGTATCAGATGAACAAGTGACTGCTCTAAGTATCTATTTTGTCTTTGATGAAAAGTCTAAAAGATTATGCAATCTCAGGGGGTCAAAAATTAGGGTATGACACATATGTTGTATAGATCCTCATGGATGTTCGATTGTGAGAAGAGATCTTCAAGTCTTGCTAGATAATGGCACTATTCAGATCTACAGAAATAGGAATGAAGATGAAGTTAACATGATAGGATGTTATCCGCATGAGCTTTTAGTCTCAGATATCAACTCGGAAATGCCTAAAGTTAACGTCATCGTTCCTCATTTCAACATGCCTGAGCGCATAGAAGTTACTTACAACAAGCCAAGGGTTCCTGTTGCTCCTTTGATCATTTGTCTACCTGGACCTGTTCCTTATGACTCTGACAAGGCAGTTCCTTTACCTACTCTTTCATCTGTCGTAAATATCGCCGATGTGAGTCGAGTAACAAGAAGTGGACGTGTGTACACTCCACTACCTCCAAAGCAACCTGTTGCTCCTGCAACCAGGCAAAATCCTGTTGATACACCGGTAAGGAATCCCGAGGGAACTCCTGTCAGTAATACAAACAATGATGTTGGTCAATCCAGTGGAACCAATGTCAATCCTGACTTTGATGAAATTTTGAAGCTTATCAAAAGAAGTGAATACAAGATTGTGGATCACCTTATGCAGACTCCTTCAAAGATCTCAATACTTTCATTGTTGTTGAACTCAGAAGCCCGTAGGAAAGCCCTGATGAGAGTATTAGATCAAGCTTTTGTGGATCATGATGTGACTGTTGACCATTTTGATGGGATAATAGCCAACATAACAGCTTGCAACAATTTAAGCTTCTGTGATGAAGAACTTCCCGAGGAGGGTAGAAATCACAATCTTGCTCTGCACATTTCTATGAACTGTCAGTCAGACTCTTTGTCCAATGTGGTGGTAGACACCGGATCTTCCTTGAATGTGATTCCGAAGACGACTCTTGATCGTTTATCCTACCAAGGAATGCCTAAGAAGTTCAGTAGTGTGGTAGTCAAAGCATTTGATGGATCGCGAAAATCTGTTATCGGCGAAGTCAACCTTCCCATGACAATTGGTCCACATACATTTCAAATCACCTTCCAGGTCATGGACATTCAAGCTGCTTATAGCTGTCTGTTAGGAAGACCATGGATCCATGAAGCAGGGTGTCATACCCTAATTTTTGACCCCCCTGAGATGACATATCTTCAGGATTTTCATCAAGTCAAAGTAAGTACCCAGAGCAGTTTGACATTCAATCGAGGGTGTTCAAAGACAAGAAAACTCAGGCAAAGGATCAATCAATAGGAGGATTAGTCTCTAACACAATCATGAGACTCAAGAGCTTCATAATTTCACCTATGATTGATTAGACACCCAGTCATCTAAGTACAGAATTACTCAGATCAACAGACCAGGGTTTGGAGCCTTATCAAGGACTAAAATCAGGGAACACTTTTGGGAAACCCTAAAAAGCCCTAGGGGACCATTCAAAGACATCAATCATCTTCAAATAACTCATATGACAAGATCCACTGGACATTACACCTCAATTCAAAGTCTACAGTCATCATTGTCCTCTGGTCGACAATTAGGGTTTTTGACCTAATTCCCCAAGATAGTTGACTTTTAATCAGGGCATGGATCTAAAACTCAAGACATGATCCAAGAGTCTCTATTACCTCAATATAATCCCTTTACATCATTCATTTAAGGAGAAGATCTTGTTTCTACACAAAAGTCCAAAATCTCACCTTATTTGGAAAAAGTCAACTGTATGGGATCACCATTGACTTTTGAGATTTTTGGTCAAACCATGACTTTCAAGGATCAATATTAAAGTCATTTGACCAAAGAAATTCAAAGAAATTCATCAAGGAGCAAAAAGTCGGGAATTAGGGTTTTTTAAGGCATGGTGAGAACTCAAAATTTCACCTACACAACTCAAAAAACTTCCAACATGAAAGTTGTAGATCTTGCAAAATAAAACAACATCTTACAAAGGAACTTTTTTCAAAAGATCAATCATTTAAGAGTTTTGGAAATTTTGGAGTTTTAGGTCATAAACACTTAGAAATTTTTCTAAGTGTTTTAACCTAGTTTTCTTCCAACTTTGGCCTCATTTTTCACAAATTTGCCAAAGGATTCTGAAGAAACTCCAAACTAATGATTTGAAGTAGATGTTTAGGGCTTTCCAAATTGTGTTCAACCTTCTCCAAATTCATTTTGAGCTAAGAGTTATGCTTGTTCAAAGTTGGCCTCATGAAGTGAAATTATAGGTCATGTACAATTTGAAACTTTGCAATTTTGTGCATTTTGCTTCACTAAGTGATGCTACACGACCTCTAATACATCTGAAACCATACCACACATCCAAATTCATCATTGCATAAGGATTAGAGAAGATTCCCAAAAACAAAGGCATGTGATTATGTAATGATTGCATTTTTGAATTTATGGCAAATGATGAATCATCAAGTAATCTTGTTCTAAGCCAATTAGAACTCTCCTCTGAATCAGAAATGTTCCCTTGGATCATACAAGATCAATGGTTGGGGAAGCTAGCCCGAAAATGCATCATTGCATTTAGGATCTTTTCAAATTTTCTTCTTGGCTAAGAAACCAAAACTCTCTCATTAAGCAAGCTCACTCTCTCAATCAGTACTGAACCATTTACCTATAAATAGGGGAGCATACTTCAGTAGAAAAACACACCAAAGAAACTCAATTCCTTGCTTTCTCTTTCTCTTCTCATGCTTATTGTTTTTCAAAGTTCTTTGGCAAGAAGAATCGTTTTCTTCAAACCAGAGCTCATCTTTGGAAAGTAAGCATTCTAACATCTCAAGGGAGGTCATTTGAGGTGATCCAAGCACCTGGATCACTTCTGTAAGTGGAGGAACACCATTGTTGCTCTCACTTTGGAGCAGTTGCAGTTGGAGGTCCATAGTGCAATTCAGAAGGTTTCCAATCAAGCTAAGCATCCCGGCATGTTCCATAGGAGGTAGTGAAGCTGTTCAGATGGCTGCAGCTCATCTGTAACTCAAGAATCATCACCCTCCATGTTCACTTGAAGCTCAAATCGAGGGAGGTCCATAGAACAATTCAGGAGGATTGAGGTTACAACAAGCATTCAGTTAGCATCACTGAACCACAAGGAAGCTTTTGGGATCATTCATACAAGCCCAGGTGCTCTCTATCATCCTCACGACCTCCATTTTCAGAGGTAAGTTTCTGAACTCTACCTCTTTAATTTAAGCACTCTTTGTGATAATGCTCGATTCTATCTTATTAAGCATCATCAGAGGATTGAAAACCCTCTATCATCATTCATTTATCTTTCAGTATAGTCATTTAATTTGATTTTCAAAATTTAGGGTTCTTCACGATTTCTGGTAAATTAGTTAGATATAGTTGATATAAATTTATGTTAGTTACATATTTAGAATCGCGAGTGAATTTAGAATAAGTTTCATCTTTACATCTTTGCAAATGGTTGAGAAATGAGCAAGTTCATAAATTCAAAATCTGAGAACTTGAGGTTGAAGATGACAATGGTGGTGGCGCACAAATTTCAAATTCAGGGTTGAGTTTATTTTATTTTGAATGATACCTGTTTCATAAACGACTAAAACGTGATAGCCCAGTGGTAAAGAGTGTTTGTGTGTTGCGCGTGCCCAAGGTCTGGGGTTCGAATCCCCCTCGCCCCAGACCTTTTGATTTTATTTTCTTTTTGCTTCTATACACTTGAATAACATATGAGTTGCAAAGGAGTCAGTTTACTATCACCATGCGCGCGCTGGCCCAGTGGTTTGGTTTTGGGTGTGTGACTTGGAGGGCGTGAGTTCAATCCCTCTAGGTGACAAAACCTTATTTTTTATCACTTTTCCCATTTGATTTCTTCACAACTTTACACAATTAATTAACCTATCAAATTAAATCATTTTCACTTCATTTTTCACACACTTGTTATTTAATATATCTATTTTATGAATAATCAAAAAAATCATAAAAATATTATTTATTTCATATATTTTTATTAGGTTTAAAATAGTATGTTTTAAGTGTTTTCTTAAATACATTAAATGCATATATTCATTTTGTTTTAACCTAATTATTTTTGTGAATAAAGTTTATGATAAAACCCTAATTATTTAGGTCTTAATTAGGCATAAATCTTTTTTCTTTACCTTAATTAAGTTGACTTTCTGTCAATTTTCAAAACTGTTTTCAATCTCCGAATAAATCGAATAATTAAGGTTTTCAAACAACAAAACCTTATATTGTTTCAAATCATTTTCAAAACTAATTTTACACCAGTATTATAAAGTACTGGGCCTCTAATAGAGTGTAAGTCCCAAACACCTTCTCTTCTTAGCTTGTTTTCAAAACTGTATTTTCAAAATCTTCTTTCTGTTTTCAAAACATTCTTCTGGTATTTGAAGGGCATTATTCCCGGTGAAACTCTTCAGATACCTATGTGACCTTTGTCCATCTTCACTTCTTCTGTTTTCAAAAACCATTAACTGTTTATCATATATATATTCAACTATTATCCATCAATTGCTGGTAAAGCTTTGTACATACTTCTTCAAAGGCCTCCACTCCATCCAGGTTAGGCTTTACAAGCTTTCAATTTACAGTCTTTATTTAAATTACTGTCAAATATAAATTGTGCATATATATTAGTTTAGAACTACGTTTGAGTATAAACCTTAGGACAGTTAAACTATATATATATATATATATATATTATAGGAATATGACCTAGGATTGAGAATGTCTTCCCGGTGAAGGCTCTTTCCTAATTAGAGATCTGTAGTTCAAACCCCCAAGGTGAATTATTCCCGGTGAAACATCTTGGCAAAAACCTTAGAATCCAAAAATATAGGACACGTCCACCCAAAGAGGAATTATTCCCGGTGAAACCTCTTACCCATTTGCTTAGAGCCAAAATAAGTTCAAAACTACATAGCTTTCTCTTGTGCTATAACAAGGACCCTCGATTAGCCTCCTCTTGGGCTTTGTACAAGGACCCACAGGCTTCTTAAAAGCATTTCCAGCTTCCTCTTGAGCTTGTATACAAGGACCCATCAGGTTTCTTATAAACATAGGAACAGGTCTTTAGTCACCTTTTAGCCTACCCTGGTGAGTTTTCTTCCAATTTAAACCAGACTTTTAACAAGCCAAGTTTGTCTCAATTTTGCATTGAGTACACCTTTTGGAATGAGAGACATGGACAGTCTCTCTCACCCTTATCTTCATCAATCTTCCTTAGCAGAGTCTAGGATCCATATTTGCTTATCCTCAGCATGAGTCAGCCTTCATCTTGGGCTTTAAACAAGAAGTCTCCACTAGATAATCTTTCTGCCATTCACCAAAAGAGTCAAAACCCCTGGAAAGGGTTAGCCTCCAAATCAATCCATCATTTCAATAAAAACCCCTGGAAAGGGTTAGCCTCCAAAGTCAATTAATCAAAAAGAGTCACAACCCCTGGAAAGGGTTAGCCTCCAAAGTCAATTAATCAAAAAGAGTCACGACCCCTGGAAAGGGTCAGCCTCCAAAAAACATGATAAAGTCAGTCTTTTAACAGACAATTTCTCCAGCTGAGTCAAAACCCCTGGAAAGGGTTAGCCTCCAAAATCAGTCTTTCAAAAAATCAAAGATTCATTCTCTTAGGAGATAATCTCCCCAAATAGAGTCTCCCTAAGTAGAGTCAGCCTCAATTCTGGGCTTCGTACAGAACACCAAAAACTCCTTAGTTTAAATTCTCCCCAGTAGAGTTATCATTTCAATAAGTCAATAAAATCAATCAAAAAGCCTCAAGCTTGGGCCTCATTCAAGCCAGCTAAAGTCAAATCTTTCATATAGTAAATAGACATAGCTTATCTCTATAGAGAGATATTTTTACTACTCTACCACATTCAAACAAACAAACATTTCAATTTCAATTTCATTCAAAGTCTCCCATTTAGGACTCTGAAAGACATGCTCTGGCACATCCCCAAACTTGTACACTTTCCCTAATTTGGATGAGCATCTTTCTTTCATTTTAGAGGCACGATGGCTGTCATACTTGATCAACCAAGTAGACTCCCCTCTTAATGAAACATCATTTTTTTAGCTTTTCTGTCACTTTTAAATGTTTGTGGTAGAATAGTACAAATACCTCTCTGTAAAGATGATTTCATGTCTCTTTACTGTAAACAGAGATTTAATTCCAAGCTTCAACCTTGAGCTTCAAGCAAGGCACCAAAAACAAGTAATTTCCCTAGTTAGTTCCCCGAACTACATTAAGCTCTGACTTCCACTAGGGATATGTAGGCATGAGGTTCACAAGGAATCTCAGCGAGCTAATAAAATACCAAAAATAGTCAGTCTGTCTATCTGTCTGTCTTTCTTTAATCAATTCAATTCTCTCTCCTAACACAAAGGAGAAACTTTCCCAATCATTAGCAGCAAACACAATCACAATGACACAGAGAAGGTTCCTGTAGAGTACTACAGATATGTAGGGTGTTTAAACACTTCCCTATGTATAACCGACCCCCCGGACTCCAGAATTTCTAGTCTAGGTGAAATCCCCACACTTAGCAAACTCCTAGGGTTTAGTTGAGATCTTTTTTTCCCTTTCCTACTCGTAGGACCAATAAGAAAGTTCGTGTGATATCGTAGGAAGAACTGAAACAAAATTCATCCCACCACGGGCGCATTCTCCTTCCAAATTTCGCGTGAAGGGTTTAGCGTGCCGTCCTCCCAAGTGAAACGGGGAGGTAAAGAAAACGACACCACAGAAAAATGCCGACTCTGCTGGGGATATAAGTGCTAAAAACTTTGGTTTTTCATCCAAACCAATGGTTGACCTGTTGCTGGTCCAGCCCCAATGAGGAATTAGGGATGCCAAATTCCCCCTCAAACAAGAGAGGTCCTGCCTAACCTCTGTGTCATATCATGTGTTTGCTGCATTTATATTTGTTTATTTTGTTTATTCTGTATCGGGAAAGGGCTTGATTCCCCCTTGTGGTGAGAAATCCTATACCCGGATTTGAGTGCAACATAAGATAGGATGGAGGATGTCTTCTCGGTGAAGGCCCTCTAATCTTGGTTTCCAAGTCTACTCTTGGGATTTGCCTGGCTAGTTGTGATTAACTGCGCCACTGCATTCCGAGACTGATTTGTACCAGGAAGACCTAGAAACACATTACCCCACTTAAAGCCTTTTTTTAGGACGTAGAGCGGTGATTATGGAAGTAATTGTCACGCAGATACTACACTCAGAGAAAACTCTCTTATAGATACCAATCAACGTATCTTTAAGGTTGAGCAAAAACTCTGAGACCCCTAGAACCCGTTCTACAGGTACAAAAATCCTTAACCTTAGTTTACCATTGGGGCGGGGATTGCGTTTGGACTTCATGACCACTATACCCTTCAACGCCATGTTTGTTTAAAACTCTTGTGTGTGCATTCATGCATTCATGCATCATTCATTAATAAACAACTAAAAACAAAAAGAGTCTTTTTCGAGTCGTTTTTCAAGGAAACTAAATAACGAACGTTTTGAACTTCATAGAAAGAGAGAAACGGAGAAAGGACTTAAGGATCTATACCATGGATTACGGAAGAAAGAGAGCTAGGAAATACACCTTCAAGATTCCCCAGGTCGAGGAACTGGGAAAGCTCGGAAAACTGGTG